>NW_019723915.1:795609-798326 GCF_002891405.2 Cryptotermes secundus | reverse complement strand
TTTTTTTATTATTTTTGTGTATTTCTCTATTCGTGCTATCTTTGTAATTGGACTCTGTGCTGTTAAGTTTTCACGTAAATAAACATGAATTGAATTATTATTATTATCATCATCATCATCACCAACCAAGTTCCACATACACGCGAAATAAATGAAAGGACAATTTTGAACAATTAAACATAACGTTTTATTATTATTATTATTATTACTATTAATACTTATCCATTTAACACAAACTGTAACTGTAGTACATGACTGTGTAAATATATTGCAGCAGAGCTCGTCAGCTTCAGCCTTCAGTAACAATGTAAAAAGTTATTCACGTGATGCCTGAATGATCGGTAAGAACCGGCAGAGAATATTGCAGTATCCAGTACGTATTTATGCATGCGCTGTGCACTGACACACTGTACCCGTATGTCGCTTGATTTCTTTCCAGTTTATAATTTGCTTATTCTGTGACACAGTTTTGTGCGGATTCATCCTCCGGTTCGCTGCTCAACTGTTTCACAATCAATCATTCTTGCTTCTCTGTTGTCGTTACCAACTGCTACAAATGTACTCCCTTCTATATGATTTACAGTGGAATCGCATGTAATTTCTCGAAATAAACTGCCTCGTTTCGATTCTCGGTGTTAAACACTTTGTAAACTACATGTTACTATGCAGGATTTGAGGTTCTCACAGCGGTGATTGTGAAGAGTGCTGTGTTCTGGGATATAGCGCCGTGTAGTCCGTTGAAAGTCAACCAAAGGGTCTACTTTCCACCTGTTTTCGCGCTGCTTTTCTTGTTCCGTTTATTTCAACGGACTACATGGCGCTATATCGCAGAAGATAGCACTCTACATGATAGTATATATTTCATCTTCTCTCATTACATTACAACGAAAAAAATAGACTTTAAATTATAACATTTGTACTAAATGATTTTTTTTTCAAAAGTGGTGTTAGTATAATGTCACTACACATCCCACAAATGCAATAACAACATTAGACGCTGAAGTCCGTGAAAGAGTTCTTGTTATGTTCTTCGACACCTCATTCATGCAGCATCATGCAGTGAGCTCCACTCCAAGCATGTTTAATTTTAAATTATTTACTGTTTACTTTCATAAATTTGAGGGAGGCATCCAGCGTTTACTTTGACAGACTAAGGAGCACTTCGAGAAGGTCTCTCGATCGAGACCTCCTGAACATGAAACAGGAGAGCTACCCACTCCTTCCAGACGCTCTGTCAAATTACACGCACAAAACACAATGACAAAAGAATTAAACCTTTAATATTCTATACAACTAATATATTTCGAGAATTCTGTACTCTTAACTACAACAGATACATAAAACATATTCAGGGAACAAGTACCTCTGGGAGGGACTTTAAGCCGTGGGTCCCGTGTCGTAGATTTACGGCACGTAAAAGATCCTCATGTCTCTAGGAGACCTCTGAGCAAAATTATGGAACAAGTTTCCCGCCCAAGTAGTTTCCAATGCTTCTGGTAGATGGGGGAAATATCAGGTACCGAGGGCCGACCTCGTTGACTGAACGGGGCTGATAGCACGCACCAGTACCGGTAGGGTATGGTGACAGTAGAAATTAAAGGGGGACGCACAATGGACCAATAACTGATCTAAGTGCATGGGGAAACCCACCCCCTCTAATAATAATAATAATACATAAAACATGGCATCCACTGGCTGAAACATGCCTACATTACCGCCAAAATTTACTCACGCAAAATGGTTCCATCAAATAAAACTTATTCGGAAAGCGCACGCATATCAATTCTTCTGTTTCTTTCTGTGCCTTGCTACATAAATCCATTACTTCCTTGTATCTATGTAATAGATTTAGTTGCATTCCTAATGTTGTGAGGATGGAATGTGGAGGCATTCCGAAACAGTTAATGAACTCTACACCTCGAGGAAGAAGATTCAGAGGGAGACCCAGGTGAGGCTGCAAGGATCCGCCTCACTTGTAGAGAAATAGAAGGATAGACAGATCCATGCGACTGCTGATGATGCTGATGGTGAACTTAATAATGAGAGGGGCAGACGGAGCAAGATATCGGACTGACAGTATCATTTTAGATTGAATTTAATTACTGCCTGTTGGAACTCCACTTACATACCTTAACAATTGAGAGAGGCAGATGATGGTAATAATTTGGAATGAATTAATTTACTGAATACTTATTTTAAAATTTATACAAATTTGTTAAAAAAAATTTATAAATATCTGAAATTTTAATACCTAAGTACCATAACGGTGTTAGAAAAGATTACTGTTGCATAGATTGTTTATTTTAAATGGTCCAGGTAACCTAAAAGGGGAGAAAGTACTTTGCCCTAATATTTTCTCAATTACAAACTATAGAACAGCTTTAGCCAAGTGTCAACCAAATTAAGGGACTGGGTAGGAGCAGTACAAGATTTATATATACTGAAATAATAACAGAAAATGGACTGATACTGCAAGAGAGCACTAACTTCTTCGACAAGCGGCGGTCGCTCGGTCGGTATAGTTCGCTTGCGGAGTACAGGCCACGGAGTTTGTTTTGTTTTATATCTGCTTGGACTAGTAATTGCTAGGTAACAGACACCAAAGCGGCCTCCGTAGTCTAGAGGTAACGTTCCCACCTCATGACTCGTGGTATGCGGGTTCAAACCCGGCGGAGGTCGTGGAATTTTTAAGGGCGGAAAAATTCAGGGAACAAGTC
>NW_019723915.1:748596-795361 GCF_002891405.2 Cryptotermes secundus | reverse complement strand
ATAGAGGGAAGCACAATGGAACAATACTGGTCTAAGTGCAGGGGGAAACACACCTTCTCCAATAACTAACTAACTAACTAACAGACACCAGTATGGTTAAGCCTTCACAACGTTTTGATTACCCATTTCCTGACAACGGATCTATAACACAAACTATAAAAGTCTGAATCACACAATCCCAATATCACAGTACTACGGCATACATAAAGTCTTCAAATCACACGTAAAGTCAATTCTCCAGTCTAATTCTCTCAACTGCGCTGTATTGCCGAATGTTTTCAAGATAACTTCTCGGCACGAACCACGCACAGAAAAGCACATGTCACATGTTCGCTATCTCACCAGTCCATAGGCGCGCTGGCTGCTGCCTAACAACGGTCTGTAACATTCGTTCTACTGCTGCGTGCGCGTATCGCGGGGTTCGACTTGTCTGAATTCGATTCCAATTGTGCGTCAACATAATAAATCCTTTAACAATCAACGACGAATACACTTCTTTGGCACTAGATCTCGACTCAAGCTCCGATCTATATGGAATAATTCAGATAATCAGCCTGTCGGAAGGTCTTCACCTTCACAGGACTCCGCTAAATTTGCTGAAAATCCATGACGTGAGGGGGGATTCGACTCCGTGACCACTGCGGACTAGGATCAGCAGCTTACATTGAATTATTTGGTTGGTAAAGAGCTGCTTGCTTGTGGCCTCTTCTTTACTGCTGTCATATTCGGATACACATGCTTTTGTTTTACGTTTTTATTTTTGGAAACTTACAAATTCACTTTAATGGATGTTTCAGAAAACAAAGGACGGGATTACTTACATTCATAATGCAATACATGAATACAACATATAGCGACGAGAGATCTGCTTTGAAATGATATAACTCGTTCATGTAATGGAAACTGGTTTCACTGAAGCATTCACGGCAGCCCCCCTCGCTCTGTCTATGGCTCTACAGCCCTTTTTTGGACCTTGGCTACTTTTTCAGTTTCTTAATCCTACACAAAGTCGGTACGACTCCTTGGACGGGGGATCAGGCCGTCGCAAGACCGCTACATATACATAGAACATCACTATCTATCTATGGTTCTACAGCCCTTTGTTGGGCCTTCGGCACTTTTCAGTTTCTTAATTCTATACACAGTAGGTAGGACTCCTTGGACGGGGATCAGCCCGTCACAAGGCCGCTACCTATATACACATAAGAACACATACACAGAATAAACGCACACACAGACATCCATGCCTTGAGTGGGATTCGAACCCACGACCCCAACGTTCGAACGGGCGAAGACGGTTCATGCCTTAGACCGTGCAGCCGCTGACATCGGTAGACTCTCATCCAGTGCAGATTTGTAACATAATCACCACCTTTCATTAAAGCGTTCAAAATAGCTAACCGGTGGATCATATTCAGATCCATCTCAAAGCGCTTTCCGTATTAACGGCATGTATCTTTAATATTTATTTTAATATTATCCTAGCTCTAATTCTTAGTTTTGTGATTATTTACTTCCGTTAAAATTTCCAGATAAAATTATGTACGTAAATTCTGCCTTTCCACTTAATCTTAATATATACTCTTACGTAATTTTCTTGATCTAGCTGTCCTTAACAATGCTCAGTAACCTGTACAAATCACGAAGATCCACATTCTAAACTGTCCACTTCCTTCAGCCCTCTTAGATATAAAAATTTATCTAAAATATTTCTTTACACTCATTTGCAGTATTGATGTTCCTTCAAGCGTGAGATGACGTTTCACTAGCAAATATTGTTATATGCAGATCCTGGGCTTCAGTGTTCTGTAAAACAGAGCATAACAACGCTAAGCATTTTCAGGATATATTTTTCTCCTTAATTTCATGATGATCCTGGTTTCACCAAGAAGATTCGAGTAGACTTTTAGCTTGACGTACAAGATTCGAATCTTAACCGTGACAAACGCATCCCTACGTGAATAGCTGTATTTCCTCACTTCCTTCAAGAATATATTCCATACCGGAATCTGAAATAGGTCACGATTCCTTGTTTCGAAGGCCCTGTTTATCAGCTATTCACGGTTTTCTTTCCATCTCTTTGGACAAAAACAATCTGTACATTTGGAAGTGCGTTGTTAAGCAACCTAACGAAAGAATAACTCAATCTTATAAACTAACTGTTGCCTGTTATTGCTTAAATTTCGATCGTGTTTGAATGAGGAGCTGTGGGCAGAACTGACAGCCTGGAAGTAGATTGCATAGATACTGCACACAGTTCTATAGATTTACACTAGTATTACTATTACTATAATTATTATTGTATTTTACTTCATAAAGATCTTATTACTCAAACACAGATTCTATCTGCGCTACATTTGTCAGATAAACCATGAAATTTCGCGCTGTCGCCATGTTTGTTAATCTTGATTTAAGATAATATTTTATACGTACCGCGTATGCACGATTGGCTGATCACAGTGGCCGTGCGGTCTAAGGCATGAACTGTCTTCGCCGCTCAAACACTGGGATGTGGGTTCGAATCCCACTTGAAGCATGGATGTATGTGTGCGGTTATTCTGTTTGTGTTGATCTGTGTGTAGGTAGCGGCCTTGCGACGGGCTGATCTCCCTTCCATAGAGTCCTACCAACTGTGTATAGATTAAGAAACTCAAAAAGCGGACAAGGTACAAAAATGGGGGTTGCAGAACTGTAAGTAGGTACGTGGCTAGGTGACTAGATGGCTAGGTGGCTAGGTGGAGACAGATTATCTATGTCGATTCCACATGCCTAGCTTCAATACTTCATTCTTACTTACTTACTTACTTACTTGGCCGCGCCACAGTTCAAGCAGTTAGTCGCTGGCTTCCCACCTCGGCAGCCCGGGTTCAATCCCGGGTCTGGTCAAGTGGGATTTGGGGTGGATAAAGTGGTGCTAGGGCAGGTTTTCTCCGAGTACTTCGGTTTCCCTTGCCAATCTTCATTCCACCAACTGCTCCACAATCACCCTCACCTATCATCTGGGGCTGGTACAATAGGCCAGAAGTGGCCGCAGTACAAGGGACTTAGTCCCACCCCACTAGGAAAAAAAAAATATTTACTTACTTACTTACTCATGGAGCTGAGCCCTTCTGGAGCTACTCAAGAATTTCTCAGCATTTTATGGAACCCGAAGGTTCATTACCGTGTTCACAAGAGCCCTCCACTAGTCCCTATCCTGAGCCAGATCAATCCAATCCATACCATCCCATCCTATCTCTCTAAAACCAATTTTAATATTGTCCACCCACTTACGCCTTGGTCTTTCCAGTGGTCTTTTTCCTTCTGGCTTTCCCACCAATATCCTATATGCATTCCTCGTCTCCCCCATTCGTGCTACATGCCCTGCCCACTTCATCCTCCTTGACTTGATCATTCTAATTATACTTGGAGAAGAGTACAAGTTATGAAGCTCCTCATTATGCAGTTTTCTCCAACCTCCTTTCACTTCATCTCTCTTCGGTCCAAATATTCTCCTCAACACCCTGTTCTCAAACACCCTTAGTCTATGTTCCTCCCTTAATTTCAGAGACCAAGTTTGACACCCATACAGAACGACAGGCATATTATAGTTTGTATATTCTAATTTTTATGTTTTTGGAGAGCAGACGAGAAGACAAAAGGTTCTGGACTGAATGGTAGCAAACATTACTTGAGTTCAATCTCCTCTTAATTTCCTCCTGAATGAGGTTTCGATCTGTTATCGTCGTTCCCAAATATCTGAACTGTGCCACATTTTCGGTGGGTCCCTGTCACCACGGCATGGCGCGTCCTCAGGTTGCGGATGGAGGAGACGCCCACCAGGTATGGAGAGAAGCTGCGAGTATATTGAATAAGCAGTCGCGGACAGCCGACAAGAGATGATCCTCCAGCTTGTGGGTTGGGTGTGGGGCTAACAACTCCTCGCCCTTAAAATAAGTATGTTACGAAAGCCTCGGACCTGGACGGATTCCTTGGATAGTTTATTCTTCAAGGGAATTAAATCGAAAACAAGGGAAAATCTTCCATGATCTTAAGTGCTATGTTACATTCTCCAGGGCTGTAAATTAAGCCTCGCTACTATCTCCTCCACATCACAAGTTCGCGCTTCCATCGAGCTGTTATTAACAATTTAAAATATAAAAAGTATAGCATTTGGGTGGCCTGCATTGTCATAATGGTCATGCCAAGTATTGTGAATATCTGTCAGTTGATTAAGAGTTAGAGGGGACGTTACACAGACAGCCTGCTGATCTCATAAGCCTACATTCTGTTACCTAAAGGGGACAGTGAGCAAAAGAATGGACTAATATGATGAGAGATAAACATACAACGAGCAGCTTCATAACTTGAATGGTTCATCCAATTTCATGCGCACAACTGAATCAAAGAGGATGAAATAAACTGGGAATGTAGTACGCACGGGGTAAATAAGCAATGTATATAGAATTTCAGAGAAGAGAAATGAAGGGATACCTCATACTAATCAGGCTCAGACTGGAGGATATTATTGAAATGGATCCTATCGAAATAAGTTATGGAGTTATGAAAAGGATTTAACTGGCTCAGGATGGGTCAACGTGTGAGCTGTTTTTATAACAGTAATAAAAGTTCGGGTTCTATACAAGTAGGGAGTGTTTCCAGGAGCTTAGTACAGGACAACCGGTGAAGAATCCCTGAGGCATGGAGGCAGTTTCTTCCAATTAGTCGAGTTCTCGCGTGTTTTCGCTTATGCCATATCTGAGTAAGTAGAGCATCAGATGGGGCAGGGAAAAGGGCCATGACACAGGAGAACGACGGCGCCGACCAGGGCCCCGCCTCCCGTTCCTGAAACGACGAATGGCATATCGGGGTCACGGCGCCGCGGGGGTACAGGGTTCGGGCCCAATCACCAGACAGGCACAGAAATAGACCCGAACCTCCTCGTAACTGATCTTCAATGGCGCAGCCTCAGTGCACAGTAGCAATCAACCCCCCCTCCTTCCTACCTTTCCATTTGTATAGGAAACGTATATGTTCGCACCATGTGTAAAAATGGCAGCTTTCGCTTGTCTTCTAAAGAGTTCCTATTTCTGCAATAGGCACGTGACACACTACACTGCTGATTGTTGAGAGCAGCAGTAACAACAGGTACTGACTGAGAGGGGCATACACAGCAGCAAGAACAAGAGATCATTTACAATATTTATACGTATATCAAAAATCAAATATATTGGCATGTACTTGCATGATTGGCTGACGTCAAAATCCACTTCAGTGGCAAAGGTAAAAGGAAAATTATATGGGAAAATTAATTATTGTGTTCTATTCTATTCTCTTATGGCTCTACAGCCCTCTATTGGACCTTAGCCGTTTTTTTTTTCAGTTTCTTAATCTATACACAGCCGGCAGGACTCCTTAAACGGTAGATCAGCCCGTCGCAATGTCGCTACCTACACACAGAACACGACAAACTCAGAATACCAATGTTCGAGCGCGCTAAAACAGTCCATGCTTTGCCGGGCGGCCAATGTGATCGGATAATTAATACGTGAACTTGGCAGAAGATATGATGGAAATGTTGAGATCTTCACTGAGTAACTGTCGATATACAAGGACTAGAGTCTTTCTTGAAAAGCTAATAGTCGTTCACCTAGTTAAAAAGTGACAAAACTTTTACGGAACCCAAAGTTTCATTACCGTTTTCCCAAGAGCCCGCCACTGGTCCCAATCCTGAAACATGCCAACTTGATCCACACCGTAACATATCGTACACGTGCTCCTTTCTCAAGATTTATTTTTTCAGTATTATCCTGGGATCTAAGCTCAGGTCTCCCAAATTATTTCTTCGTTTCCGGGTTTTTCGACGAAAATCTTAGATATATTTCTCACGTTTCCTTGCGTGCTAAATGCCCAGCACATCTTAACCTCCTTTATTGGATCATTGTGATATGTGTGCCAAAGGTACAAATTATGGGGCTCATAATTTTGTAATCTCCTGTCCTAATCTATTACTTCCTTCATACCAGCCCCGAATAATCTCATCACCCTACAGCTACTAATACAACTTTGATGTGTTTAAGGACAATAATAGATACTGGACCAATTCAGGGAATACTTGCTGGCATTCAAAGTACCCACAACTTATCTATCTATGGCTCTACAGCCCTTGTTGACCTTGGACTCTTTTTCAGTTTCTTAATCTATGCACAGTTGGTAGGACTCCTTGGACGGGGGATCAGCCCATCGCAAGGCCACTAACTGCACACAGAACACCACAAACACAGAATAAATGCATAAAAACATCCACGTCACGAGTGGGATTAGAATCCACGATCCCAGAGTTCGAGCGGACGAAGAAGGTTCATGCCCTAGACCGCGCGGCCACTGTGATCGGTTGAACCCTCAACCTCGCCTTATTAAATTCTCAGATACTAAAAATGTACAAACATGAATTGTTCTGAGCTTCATGAGGGTGTGAACTCGGTCTGTCACTACAACGGACCAGACTGAGGATGTTCTGGCTTCTGGAATATAGCGTCGTGCAGTCTGCCCGTCAATTGACGTTTTGGAGGAACATGTCGACTCCATCTTCAGGGAAGAAGGATAAGCCAAGCAAGAAAAGAACGTGAAGAAGTCAACAAGAATTGCCTTGCTAGACTTCAACTCTAAATTGCTCCGAAACTGCGGTTAACCTCTATAGGACCACACGGCGTTGTATCAAAGAAAACAGAACACTTCACAGCCTCGGCTGTGAGCACCCCAAATCCAACACACAGGGACTATTTGAGAAGACGTTAAGAATATTTGGATCTAATAAAGTCAAGGTAGAAGAGAGCAGAGAAAGAGGAACACTACATTTGAATCTGTTCTAATATTATGGTTAAAAAATCAAAGATGATAAGGTGTATATGAAGCACGGCTGGATATATAAGAAGTGCTAAGCCATCTTAATCGGAAAGTCTCAAGGTAAAAAGTTACTGGGGGAGTGGGGCATAGGTGAAGCGATAACATTAAAATGAGTCTTAGATGTGAAAACGTGAGGATGTCAACTGGACTCGGTGGTTGTAGGACAAGTCTTCGTAATCGTACATTGCAAACACAGTAATGCATCTTCAGATTTCGGATAAAGGCGAGGAATTTCATGAGGCGCCGATCAACTACAGATATTAAAAAAAAAGCTGAATAGATATGGCTTGCTCTGGTTGTTTGTACTGTACCGAAAATGTGGAATCTGGGATTCTCACGGAGGTCATCATAATCACTTAGAACGCCGTGCAGTACGTTGAAATTCAACTGACGTTAAGGAGAAAGACGTCGACCCCGGCCTGCTTGTTTCCTGTGTCATGGTGCGTCCTTGTTCGGCCTGCTCTTCAGCGTCATCTTCCTTCAAAATGTCCGTCGGCTTTCAACGGACTACACGGAATTATATTCCAGATGGCAGAATCTTCGTACCAAAATATTTTCAACTTAAAAGTCATATAATAGAGTCTATGATAAAGAACTTCTGTGGGGAAATCAGGATTTGACTTATTTTATAAAACCGTTCAGGGCCGGATATAAATTTGTGAGAGCCCCAGTTTATGACAATTCTGTTTTTGTTATCATTTCTTGTAAAACTTAAAAAATACAAACTAAACTCTTAGCGACTTTAGAGAAACAAATGTCTCAATAAAATTTGTGGATAATATTTCTGTTCCTTTGAGGCCCCAAACCGACCGCGCCAGTCGATCCCCCTGAGGCCGGCTGTAGTAAGGTTTATTTAAGTTCTGTGTAAATTAATGGTGGTGCATACCAAGACGAACAGTACTTACAGAAGCAGTACAACAGTTTTAGATTTTCTTTTTTTTTTTTAGTTTAACAATTGCCAATCTTTTTGTTTTCTTCTAGTTTATGGATTACGATAAAGCTATTAACTTCATCAGCCAGAATCATTCGCTATATTTCATGTCTAATTATTCTTTAATTGGAATAAACAACTCACGTGCATTTTCTATGTCCACAATTCTACTTCTTATGAATCAGAAACTGTCCTGCTATGATCGCGTGAAAACTAATTCGAAATACATTTCATAAAACTGAACGTTAGCACTATCGGTGAATATTCAAGTGATGCAGAAACTCTTTGCTTTTACGTAACCCCAAGTTCAACCACGTGATCACTGAGCACATTCTGACTTTTTAGAATACACCTAACATAATTTGAATGCAGATCTTTTATTTACTTCTTGGTCTCACAAATGACCATTTCTCTTGGTGTACGCCTAATCATTGTTCCAGATAATTATGTTCATACGTGTGATGCTCCGATATTGACAAGTGAATACACTGTTGTTTCCTGGTTTATTTCTTATCACCGTCTCAACTGCATAGTTCATAAAGCATCAAATGGAAGAACGCAGGGAAAACAAGATTTTTTTTTCTTTTAATTGCCGTACTAGAATCTGCATGTGAGTATGGAAATCCATGAAAATATCTAAAGAGCAGGCGTCCAGCGCGAAAATACAGCCAGAAAACTGCTAAATACAAAAGAGGAGCCTACGTCGTTCCTTCAAAAGTTGCAGAGTGCGTTTCCATCTCATGTTGCCTCTTTTTTTTAGCATAAAATATTATAATGACGCCTCGCTAATGGCACCGGAATATGTTTATGGAGTGCGCGCGTGCATAAGTAACACTGTCAGTTTAGTATGTAAAGGTAACGCCTTACATTCGGCGTAACTTCTGCTAAACTTTTCACTGGTAGCAGAGTGTATGGGACATAACGATAGAGCGAAACCATGTTGGCTCCATCACATTATTACCAGCAGACATGTGGCAGACCCGATCTGCTAGAAACTTTCCGCCGCAGAAATAAAATTATTACGTCTTTCTCCTCTTCTCCATTTTTCTCTCTCCCTCCCCCTCTCCAACTCTGTTTCTCTCTCCTTAGGGCGCGTTAGGATTTTAAAGACGATGCGAGCATTGCGAATAGACTCCTTAACAATCCAACATGGAAGTGTATACCCATAATCCTTTACAGTTTTCGTTCTTTTTCGTTTGTATTCACTGGAGTCAAACATTTTAACAGTCTAACCAGCTCCACACAGCAGAGGCCGTCCACGTTACCCGAAAATTACTAATTCAGTATACGAATCTCGAGACATTTATTGAACCCACAGCATCGAGAGATCATCAGGGACTAGATGAATCTATTCTATTTCTTAGGATCCATTTCAATATTATCCTCTCACTCATCTCTAATCTCTAGTTATCCTTTAAAATATCTAGACCAAAATGTTATGTGTAATTCTCGTGGACTCACGCGTGCTACATGCCTTGCCAAATTAAGAGGTTCATTATTTAATGTTCTGCATTATCTCATTACTGCAGCCTTCTTAAGTTCAAACTCTCTGCTCATTTCCTGTTCCAAACATCTGCAGCCTACTTATATTTTCTTCTTACAGCGTGAAGAACAAAATTAACATCCATGTAAAACAACAGGTAATGGAAATTTGTCCTGTTCTTATTTAATTAAGCATCTTGCCATGAAGACATGTGGAGGAATGGATGTGTAGCCTCTCTATTTTTGATGTTGACATTATATGCAGGTCAGTCGACAGTTAAACGCACCGGCCGCTTTATACCCGACGAAATCACCCCGGTAGGAGGCTGGGTGGGCCCCAGAGCCGGTATGTACGCTCTGGAGAAGAGAGGAAAACGGTACGCTTGCCGTCCTGCCCGTAGTCTGTCGCTATATAGACTGAGCTATCCATAAAACGACAGGTAAAATTGTATCCAGTATTATAATTTTGGACTTTTCCCATCGTTCTGAATTCTTCTTAGAAACACAAAATTTCGGAAACTGGTTCTGTTTCTACCATCAGGTGTAAGGGTGAAGAAGTTCTGCTCCACTGGACGCGTTGCAGAGAGGGGTTCGAGTGAGTGAGACTCTCTAACAGGCCTGACGGAGTATGAACAACTTCCCCCCTTACGCTTGATCTAGTTCCCGAAAGGAATAGTTCTAAGTCCTAAGATATAACTCCGTGCAGTCCGTTGAAACTCAACCGACGTTTTGGAGGAACATATTGGCTCCATCTTCAGGGCCGAAGAATAAGCCAAGCAAGACTCCAGCATAAACAGGTAGCAAGCAGAACTAATTCTTCGACCCCTAAGACAAATGCGACATATACCTCCGAAATGTCAGTTGACTCTCAACGGACTACACGGCGATATATCCCAGAAGACAGAACTCTTCATAACTACCGCTGTGACAACCCCCCAAATCCTGTACAATTTCTGAAATGTGGCTTTCGAAAATAAAAGACGATGGATAAGATCAAAAATAATAATACTACTAATTGCTACAAACCTTCGTCAGCAACCTTCAGACCGCGGCATTTCATTATTTATTTCTTTAGGCAGGAAAAGTGATGCTGTGAGATTTCATCAGGGATAAGATTTCGCCGAATTCAATCTCCTTTTAATTTTGTCCTGAATCAAATTTTGATCTGTTGCTATCGTTCCCAAATATTTGAACTTTGCCATATTTTCGAAAATTTCTTTTCGTTATCTTTAACATACTATTTTGTTCCGCAGTCTAATGACGAGACATGAACATACGCTTAGNACCCTGAAGATGGAGGCGATACGTTCCTCCGAAACGTCGGTTAACACCACATATACACGGTGCCAAATCCCAGAAGACTGCTTTCTTCTCTGTTTTTCTTTATGGTATGTAAGTTTTTGTCCAGTACATTAGCATAAGCAGTACAGCTCAGAGCCTGCTCTTTTCTATTCAATTCAAATTCCTCCTGCGCTGGATTAAAAACATCTACCGTGTTGTACCATTGCATTTATACATTTTCTCTACTTTTAACTGTTCGTACAGAGACGAAAACTTTGAGGTTCAAAGAGCACAACAGCCGGTATCTACAATATGATCTGTATATTCCAGCTCTCTGTCATTTTTATCTAGTTTATCCAGACATGTCAGGAAAGGGAGAGGCTCAATCCGTAAGCCCCATCCAAATTCAGAGGCACGGAGACCAAAGATAATCTGCAGGCAACGCACAATGCACGCCATTGTCGAAATGAATGTTATTCCACGTGTGATCATCAAAGGAGCATCATGGAAGCTTAGAAACAACTGGCGTGTGCGTTGGGATGAAGCACAGCCTGTAATAATGCTGGGTCAGTGAATATAAGCTGAAATGTCAGTAAGTGTTTACATCGGCTGGCTGTGGTCAGCTTTCATACGGGAGCATGCGCTTTGCTTTGTGACGGCTGAATTCGCTGGCAACACAACTGCCCAGTGTGCAGACTTGCAGGCGTCCATCCTGTCACTTCCCAGTCTGTTTTCTGCAAAAATGACGGTGCAACATGTTTACTTTCTTGCAGCATACCATTAACCGAACACCATGGTCGAACAGTCAGAAATCCTGCTTCATATTCGGGACGTTACGGGTTCGAATCTTGGCACGAGAACATCTTGACTGATGTTTCGTGTTTATATCACTTCCTCTGGGAAAATTTTGATGGAGTACTTTCATATTCTTTATACCTAATCATTTGCATCCAATCTGGACCTTAGCATGAGTTGCTGAAAAACGATGATTCAGATCTCAAGATCCTACAAATGTGTACGCAAGGGAGAACTGCCAAGTAACAAATTATTATGAGAAATTGAATCTGAAAAAATTAAACTCTTAACCAGATGACGTGAGATGGTTTCAGTAATTAACTAACTCCCAGAAGCGAAGTCCTTCTTAAGAAACAATCAGTGGCCCAGCTTCTTAAGACTTTCCCCAAATTTTATGCAATCCAAAGGTTCATTACCGCTTTCACGAAAGCACACCACTGGTCCTTATCCTGAGCCAGATTAATTCAGTCCATACCACCCCATACTATTTCTCTAAGATCCATTTTAATATTATCGTCCAACTTACGCCTACGTCTTCCTAATGGTCCTTCTTTCTTCCTTCCCCATAAAAAACCTTACATGCATTCCTATCTCCTCATACGTGCTACATGCCCCGCCCATTTCATCCTCCTTGACTTGATCATTCTAAAGTCATGAAGCTCTTCATTATACAAATTTTTAGAACCACTCTATTATTTCATCCGTCTTGGGTCCGAATATTCGCCTCAGCACCCTGTTCTGAAACACCTTCAGTCTATGTTCTTGACATATACCAGTCACGTCAAAATACGCCACTGACACAAGTCCGGAAAATTCTACAGAATGTTTTCCTGGTTATGTTTAAGAGATACAGCCAGAACTTTCGTCGTTAAACGTTAAAGTTGTGCGTAATAGCCCATACCCGAGTTTTAACTAAGTCTGAAAATATTATAACAAATCGAAAATTTAGTATTTCGTTCTTAATATTTCGATTCTGTAAACTTATTCTGCTGTTTAACGGATTACTGTACTGAGTCCGCATTTTGTGATTAATTCAACGTCCTATTTCACGGTGTGATTAGTATAATTACATCTGCTAATGCACGACCATAAACTCTGGTGCGTTTCATACACAATGGCATGCCAGTCCCACGAGAAGGTTCAGGTGATCTGTCGCTCGCTAAGCGGGTTGCCTCTGTGTCAGGAGCCACGGTGGTGCGTGTTACATACCCGTAGATCACGACGACCACGTTTCTTGCTCCAAGCACTGTAATACATGTCCCCGAATAATTAAAATGCAACAGACATCTAACTAATTTTCGTAATTAAATCGTGTATTTCAATAATAATACTAAAAATAACCACAAAAGTGTTACATACTTTGTCGGTTAGGCCTTGTATCTTTTCCGATTAATAAAATAATAATAATAAATTAAGTTGTATTCAATTTTATATTATTTATATGCTAAGTCACCAGCTACAACGCCAATAATAATAATTCAATTAAATTCTTCTTTATGTCCGTGTTAACAGCCCAAAGGCCAATTACAAAGTGAGCACTTGTTATAACAATATTATATTTTAGGAATAATATTCACGTGTAGCGAAACACAAGACTCGTAACAAAGTTTATAACAATGATTATTAATATATATCCACGAGACCGCGCCATAGCTCAAGCGGTTAGTCGCTGGCTCCCACCGCGGCGGCCCGGGTTCAATCCCGGGTCTGGTCAAGTGGGATTTGTGGTGGACAAAGTGGCGCTGGGGCAGATTTTCTCCGAGTACATCGGTTTCCCCTGCCAATCTTCAGTCCATCAACTGCTTCACAATCACCCTCGCCTATCATCTGGGGCTGGTACAATAGGCCAGAAGTGGCCGCAGTACAAGGGACTTGGTCCCACCCCACTAGCAATAAAAAATACGTACAAAAACGTTTCACAGAAGTGCCAGGCACGCGTGCGCAACAACGGAAAGCATTTCCAGCATTTACGCTTTTGCGCAAAAAGGTGAATCTCTCTCGGTGCTTAATTAATTAACCATCGCACTATAAAAATGTATGGTGGAGTGGAGGTATAGCTCCAACATTTTTTCTATCACAAAATGATCAGTTTCACTCGCCTGCCACTTTACCCCAGGGAAAGAGCTCTCGGTGCTCAATCAATAGGAGGCTGGGCGGGCCAAAGAGCCGGTCTGGATGCTGAGGACTAGAGAAAAACTCTTTTCCCTGCCGGAATTTAAACCCCGGTCGTCGAGCCCGTAGCCTGTCGCTATACCGACTGAGCCATAGACTTGCCGATTACGCTTGCAATCGTTAAGCCTACCTCCGTGGCCCAAGTAGGGGGAAGGTGTCAGATGTTTCCGCCAGAGGACCTGATGATCTGTGGGAAGCACCAAAAGGGTCACATTGCCTTATGCCAATTATCATCATGAACATCAGCACTATTAATAGATCAGAATAAGGATATAGAGTAATGCGTCAAGCTCGGTTTAATATTCCGGAAGTGGAAAGTGAGTTAAGTGAAAGAATGGCAAAGCAACACGAACTGCACATGAGATTCATGAGGTATCTAGTGGGGCTGTTTTTAAGAAAACTATGTACCGTCCAGTTAATTTCTCCTAAGCTACACAGTTTAAGGCGTGACAATAACAAGACTGTGTTTAGTTCCGAAAGCATACAGCCACCGTTTCCTTAATTATTGCCCGACTGATCTTAGTAGATAGGAACGAGATTCTTCCAACTTTAATTTTCTGATAACGGAAACAAAGCCACCTTCCGAAACGTTGTGCTTTGAAACAACAGCAACAACAAACACAATGCAAAAAGTCCAACATATAGGTATGTCAATTTAATTGTACTTGTCTTACAAAACAAATAAAAATTTAGGTATGGCATAATAACATCCATGTATCTGCCTCAATATTAACCAGTTACTATTTAATTAAGTTTGGTATGAGAATCATAACACTACATGCCAAATACGTCTTGTAATTTTCATCTTTCTGCAACCCATGATATTAACATGATCTGCAGAGTGTCCGATGGGACAGCCACCTGACCAAAACTCTCCCATGTTACAGTTCCAGGTGTATAAACAGCCAATCCTAAAGCATAGTTAAGTAAGCAGAATAAGTTTTGCGAGTGGATACTAGAGCTGCACGTCCCTTTCATGTTTGAGGAGCTCAGACGCTCGGAAAATCCTTTAAGTGCTCGACCGTTTTGCTACAAAATCGAGGCGGAAACTCCTTTGAACACTTTTAAGTCCTTTAAGAGCTACAATAATGGACGCCTTTACTTTCAATTTAATACCAAGAAGAGGAAGATTACGCGCGTAAGTTAGAATTTTAATATTTCATTGCGTCAGAAGAGACAGTTCCACAGGAGAACTGGTTGTTACTTTCAAGGCCCGTTGGTCATACACTTGAGCAATGGTAGGTCAGGAGTTAGGTAACAGGACGACAACTAACGTTGCGAGAGCTACTGACGAAGTCGTGTCCTGGTGCTTCAGACGTAGGAACAGGTTTAGCTTCAACTTGACAATATGCAGAGTCATTCTCGATCCAATGAAAGTGTGAGTTACAGGTGTTGGAAGTACTCAGACGTGACGGCTCCAGGGATATATCCGCATGGGAGTCAGATCCGTGCAACGCGCAGCTGACTTGCGCAAGTTCTGAACGAGTTACTGGTCTCGGGGTTCCATAACAGGGCCGAAGAAATAATCCTCTCATGCTAAGACGAAAAGGTGTAGCTTATGTAAATCAAGCTCAAGAAAGTCAAGAAAAGGGAGAAGAAAGAAAAAGAGTAAGAAACAAAGAAATATAAGGGAAAAGAGAAATAAGCCAACAACTAATAAAGAAAGATGGAAAGGACTGAAGCGATAAATAGCGAGTAACATATAAGGAATGAGAGAAATGGTTCACTAACAAAGAAACAAAGATAAAAAAATGCTTATAGAAAGAAAGGAAGGAAGGACGTGCGGACAGAAAAAGGAATAAGAAGATTAAGCAAAGCAAAGAAAGATATCAGATAAGAAACTAGAAAAAATAAATAAGAAAGAAATGAAGAATATAAATAAGAAAAGGAGAACAAAGGANGACTGAGAGAAATGGTTCACTAACAAAGAAACAAAGATAAAAAAATGCTTATAGAAAGAGTGGTAGGTAGGTACTACCCAAAACTCTGACTNAGATTAAGCAAAGCAAAGAAAGATATCAGATAAGAAACTAGAAACAATCAATAAGAAAGAAATGAAGAATATAAATAAGAAAAGGAGAACAAAGGAGAAACATGATGAAAATAAGAAGGTATGTTTGAAGGGAGAACGAAAATAAAATTAGCCTAAATATTTTGATGTACTTATTATTCTGCGAAATGCCCACGACCATATTTATGGGAATTTTAAGAGTTTTACTATCCAAAAATCCCCCTCAAAAGCATCTCCACCTTGTCGTGGTGGTGAGGCATGTGTCACTCTGTGACCTGCAGAGCTATGCCGGCGAGAATTTAACTACCGGTAGGGTCACCCATGCCGGGAAGATCAAAGGGTAGAGTCCAGGCTAAGGGATACACCTTGGTCCTCCAGGTTGGGGGTTGGGAATGAGAGTAACAACCTCAGTCTGTAAAAATAATTTTGCGCAGAAAACTAACAACCAGCCTGTGTCCATTCCTAAGGCAGCACGCATTGGTTGTGGAGACCGGTTGTAAAGGAGGCCAAGGCTCAACGAAGGCTGTAGCCTTGAGTGGTAGGTAGGTACTACCCAAAACTCTGACCTATATAAGAAAGAAGTTGCAATATTTTATTAAGAAGGAAACATTTAGCGGAGAATATCAGCGTACATAGAGTATTATCGACATGGCTGAATCCTCTGTTAGTATCCAGGAGACTTGATGAAACAGGAACCTAACCCTGCTTCATACATTTGCTTGAAGCCTGCATCACAACAGGGTTCAACTGGCACGTAGTTAAATGTTATACACAACTCAATGCATTAAATTTAACATGATATACATTACAATTCACTAACATCTCTTAATTTGCTCCCGAATAACATATGTTGAATCGTCATTGCATTTAGCAACATAAATGGAGGAAAAGGGTACGTGGTTCTGAAAGTGGGTTAAAATTATCGACAAGGCACAGACATTAGAACTGTAAACAGTCAACATAAAATTTATCGCAATTTTCCTGATGCTATTTAACCATTTCTATCGCTTAAATTTTCATTTTTACATCACCTTCCTCATGATTCTCAGTACATTCTCAAACTTCCTTTTCACAATCACCGATATCATAATGTTCTTCTTGTTAATGTTCGCGGCATCAAAGATTCCGGTTCGATTACTAGAGTGTCAATTTGTTACACGTGTTCTGCCAACTTTTCGAGACTTTATTTTCCGGATCCTGTACTTCAGTAACTACAAGTATGTTTTAAAGTTTCAATTTCTTTCAACACAAGTGTGGGAACTGCCAGTACTTTACTTGTGAACAGGATAACAAGGATCTGAAATATTCTTCTGCGTTTGTTTCGCCAACTGAATCTGCATACATTTGAGTTATGTAGTCTCCTGTACATCCCACGAGACACGTGTGGCAGTGGAGATCGGACGTATAAGAAAACATATCACGTGTAAGAAACAGTCGCATTTCTGCTATAACCGACCAATCGGTGAGGCTCTGGGACAGCCTTCATGATTCCCATACAGTTGAAGAGCGAAACAACAAAGTAGCATAAAAATGTTAACTTTGCAGTAAAATAATATATCATCCATGAGTCTGAAATATCGGAACTCTTAAGCTGAAACTAATAAAGACATTTAGATCCTCCCGTAGAAAAAGTTTATCCTACGAGACATAATTACCGACTATGTCCGGTTGTGTGGGTGCCAATTATGCACGACAATATTATAAATATTTCATGACTCATTTCTTGAATCTCCGTATAAATATCATTACACTTTGTGTCACGCCATTCTAGTAATTACATGCCCCTTCCCAACATGTCGGCTATAAGGTATAACGACATGAGAAGTAGAGCAGGTTCTTGAAAAGTCGACAGGTGATGTTTGTGTCCATAACTGTCATCGCTTGTGAGAGTGGGCGCCGCACGACTCAGTAGTTTATGATCGTATGCAGTTTGTTTCGTAGTTACACTTAAGTGTTTCATTGGCGTACGGTATAATTTTGTACTATTTCAAAACGCACCAGAAAGATTATTTGGTTAAAAACTTTCAGCAATATCGCGGGAAGCACCCGAATTTTTTAGAGAAACACTGACTTGTAATGAGGTCTGGCTTTTGCAGAACGACAGAAATAAGTACAAGTCTCCAGTAAAGAAGTTCAGAGTTTTAGAGATCGGAAGATGCTCGAATATCAAAATTAAGTGCCAAAACATGTCGGTCTTATTTTTCAATAACAAAGGAATTATTAATTACAAATTTTTTCCTCCACAACAAAGAACTAATCTACATTTAAGGCTCGGAATATTTACGGGGACGCACTCATGAACAAAGATCAGATGTTTGGCAGGAACAATAGTTTTGCGTCACACGAATGAGAATATCATAACATTGGATTTAAGCAACCTGCTGCATTAATATATAATTTATTGCATACAATACATTTCCGTCTACGATGCAACTTACAATTTTCCCCTCTTCTAACAACATGTTTCGGCCGTACATGGCCATCATCAACTAAATTTTAACCAGTTTTCATTGATTTTGACTATGGTTCAATTATTTAAAGTTAAGAGATATCGCATTCACTTGTGATATGAGAACAAATTTAGCGAATTGGAGACATCTGATGGTGGCCATATACGGCAGAAACATGTTCTGAGAACGAAAGGGGACAATAACAAGATGCACTGCAGAGAGAAATATACTTACTTACTTATCATGGAGCTGAGCCCTTCTTGAGGAGCCGCCAATTCTGCAGCTACTCAAGAATTTCCAAGAATTTTATGGAACCCGACCGTGTCCACAAGAGCCCTCCACTGGTCCCTATCCTGAGCCAGATAAATCCAATCCATCGCATCCTATCTAAGATCCATTTTAATATTGTCCACACACATACCCCTTGGTTTTCCATCCTATATGCATTCTTCTTCTCCCTCATTCGTGCTACATGCCCTGCCCCCTTCATCCTCCTTGACTTGATCATTCTAATTATATTTGGAGAAGTTACGAAGCTCCTCATTATTCACTTTCCTGCAACCTCCTGTCCCTTTATATCTCTTCAGTCCAAATATTCTCCACAACACCCGGTTCTCAAACACCCTCAGTCTATGCTCCTCCCTTAATGTCAAAGACCAAGTTTCACACGCATACAGAACCACAAGACAGGAATGAGTGTTAATCTTTTTCGGTAAATTTACTTTTAGACGAATAAAGAAAATACTAGAGCTGAAACATTATCCATAATCGTCCACCTTTACCTCGTGTGACGTCATGATATTCACGAACTGAACCTCACTTTGGAGCAGACTCAATTCGAAACACCTCAAGACATTAACAGAAACCTCACAGGAAAGCGGAAAATGGTTCTCATCAACGTTCTTTTTCGAGGGAATTTCGGCTCCTATGTTCCAGTAAATACATTGCATCTTGCTGCAGAGACCAGTCTCCAGTATCGAGGAGGAAAATGGCCGCTTTTTGTTAGAGTCGAAATCACATATACAATGTGGGCCAAATGTCGAGACATTCAAGATGACTGCAAGTAATACATACGGCTAAGGCCGTGCCATAGCTCAGACGGTTACTCGCTGGTTTTCCACCGCGGCGGCCCAGGTTCAAGTCCAGCTCAGATTATGTGGGATTTGTGGTGGACAAAATGGTACTGGGACAGGTTTCCTCCGAGTACTTCAATTTCTCATGCCAATTCTCATTCCACTGACTGCTCCACACTCATCACCTATCATCCGGGGCTGGTAAAAGAGGCCAGTCAGTGGCCGACGTACCAAGTGTACTCAGTCCCACCCCACCCTAAGAAACCAGAAACAGAAAACACAAACACATATATACACAGCTACGAGAGCGCTTATGGGGTACAGACGACTGAACTCAGGTCACTCTGTGTGACTCCTACAAACACTTCCTGCTGAATCATTCTCTTTAATTTGTCCATCGCATTTTGTATGCAGAACTGGTCCAACATGCAACATAGAGAGACAAGTGGACATGCGGTTTCGATCGGAGGGTGACGTACATACAGAGATGAGGGGACCGATAGAAAACCTTGGTATGAGAGGCTACCATATTCGTTGCCGTTAATTCAAGAGCACTGTACATAAAATAATAATATGAAATATTTGGTTTTGTCACGACAATGGTTATGAAGGTTACTATGCTCTAATGCAATACCGCGAAATTTTGTAGGTAGCTACCAGCCTTTCGTGCCCCGAAAATGGAGTTAGCAAGTTCCTCCGTCACGTTAGTATTTATATTGAAGAAATGGAGTTGCATTCTTGAAGACATTAACCTTAAAAATATCATAGTACTGACCTACATCTACAGTAACTGCCTTTTGCAACGTTTAGTTGTGACTTAACCGAGAAACCGCCAGGCAAATAGCGTCTTTACTCGAAGGTTAATATTGTCACGTGTAGGGGGGCAATCGTGACGAAAACAACGGGTTCTAGATAAGATGATGGGATTTATTGGCACTTCGGTTACAAATTCTCTTAATCACACTGAATTATAACGCTATCGATATTCTACATAACGTTGCACACGCACTAGGATTCTCCGTCTTCACCAGTCGTCTCCTAGCGACGGTTCTCAACACAGAAACTACCGCTTAAAATCATTATGGAGTCTCCTTGTTGTTTCGTCTTCAATCACTCTGTTCTCTTCTGCCCTAATCTGTACTTAACTAATCCTCAAAATTCACTAAGGACATGCTCCATTCTCGTCCTTGTATTCTCAACTGCACTAATCTATGATGAATGTCCAGTCAACGTTTTTCTAGTTCGTGCGTAGGGGGAGGGAGGAACGGAATTGGTGAAGCTAATGGGCGCATTTCTGCTACGTTCCGTCCTAATGCGACAAAAAGTATCAGTAAAAGGAAAGACACGCAATGATTACAATAAAACGCAAACATTTCAAACTTGAATACGCATACTTTACAAACCCCGTCCTTTGTTACCTATTAGACATGTGTTGAGGAGGACTTTTCAGTTCGAAACGAGATTAAGACGAGAATTTGGAAAAAAAAAAAAAAACATTCGGCAAGATCTAGAACTACCACTAATATATTAATCGTTTCACTGTGATAATCCGTAACAATAGCCACCGTTTCTCAGAGCACTCAACTTTCCTGCTACACATTCCGGGTTCGAAAACGATATATATATATATATGAGACATAAAGTAGGGGGGCACGCGGTAGCGTAGTTGGTTGAGGCACTATGCTACAAGCCGGAAGGTCGCGGATTCAAGTCCCAACGAGGTCACCGGATTTTTTCATTTGACCTAATCCTTCCAGCCTCACTATAGTCCTGGGACCGACTCAGCCTGTAACTGAAATTAGTACCAGGAATTAATTAAATACTTTTCCTCGGGAGTAAAGCGCGGCCGGCGCGTAAGGCTGACAACCTTACCGCCATCTATGAGCCGATTGTCTAGACAATGTGGGACCCTCAACGTCTCACAACCCTATGGGCCTTCACGGCCTGGTACAGGGATAGCTTTACTTTTTTTATGACATAAAGTAAATATTATAAAGCATGTTACACATAATAGTATCCTTCTTCAAGTCCATATCATTTAATCAAGGCACAACAGACCACTGTGATCGCGGTGCAAGGGCCAAGAAGGCCCACCCCTTTTACATTCATTCATCATTTAATCAGCTTCACAAGGCCCTGTTCACCATTCCTACCACGTGTTTTCACAATTCCCATCTTCCGTGTCATATCCACGGTCACCATTCCCAACTCCTTCCTCATCCTCCGTAACTTCTGCAGAGGTCTGTTGCCTAGGTCTTGAGAACACAGTCCCCTACGAAGAGCCACTCAGAACTCTTGTTCCAGACGATCATTACAACCTTTATTCACTAGAATGTGTAGGCTATGACGTCATCCGTCAGGCTATGACCATCCTTCCTTGATTTTCCAGCAATGCTTTTAGTTCCCTATTCCAGACAATTTTAACCAGAACCCATCAGTTCATTTAGCTATCCCTTCCGCATTCTGACACGTATATTAGTCCCATAGGCAGCAGCCCCTTAGACATTCACTTCTGATTCATTGCCACGCACGGCGGTAGGTGGTGCTGCCTTCCTGCCCGGTCAGCATTACAGAAACCAGTTTGCTTTCATTGCCTGATACTCTTGCAGTAACTGACTTGCACCTACATCATTAACGGTATGATCGGATGGCAGGAGATGCACTGCCATTTCATGAACAATGCCTTCAAGTACGACGGTAACTTCTTGCAAAGCAAAGAACTTCGTTGTAAAGATAACCTGTTCCGCCACGTCATAAGTACATGCCACCCAGAGCTAGAGTTGAAATTTAAACCCCTCGTTCAGATATCTGCATGAATCTGACATTCCAGTCTGTTTTTAATCCGGACAAAGGAAATTTCTGGCATATAACTGCTAATATCCGAGCCCGGATAATGTAGTAGGTATAGCGACTGACTACGGGATGGATGATTCGAGTCCCGGTAGGATCAAATATTTTCTTTTCTACAGAGCGTCCAGACCGGCTCCAGGGTCTACCCATCCAATGTGTACCGGGGGCTCTTTCCCCTGGGGTAAAAGTGACCAGGTAGAGTAGCTAACCAATCACCTCCAGCTACTACCGAGGTCAAGAAAATGTGGATCTATACACCGATTTCCCCATACGCCTTCATTGTGTAATGCTTAATTAGTTAATCACAGGGACAACTTCACCTTATTGGTAAATTCCGGTTTGTGTGGTTTCGACCTTCCGACGTTTCACAAGGGGGGCGCTTTTCTTCTAACCGTTTCACAGATGCTTGTGTGTTCTGTTCGTTCCCTCATCATAGTCTTATAAGTATGAACCACAACTGCGGCCTCCGATAATTTTGGGAATGTTCTTAATATAAACTTCAATTTTTACATTGCCATGATTGTGAATGACGGCGAATTACCGCTTTCTTTTTTTAACTTTGATAGTACTTTGGGCAGCCTCGTGGGATCCGTGCTATGAACAAGTCAAACGCTTACAATAAATTATAAAATAAAAAAAGAAAAGCTATCCTTGTAACGGGCCGTGGAAGCCCATATTGTTGTGCGACGTCGAGGCTGGCTCTCAGATGGCAGTGAGGTTGTTAGCCTTACGCGCCGGCAACCCTTGACCCCCGGGGAAGATTCACGGTACTCATTTCTGTTAGAGGCCAGGTCCACCCCATGGCCACAGTGCGGCTGGAAGAATTAGGTCAATGGAAAAAAATCCAATGACCTCGTCAGGAATCGAACCTGCGACCTTCCGGCTTGTAGCAGGGTAAAAACACTTCTTTTCCACTGAAGCATTCACGATACAGATTTCTTCTGACACGACGCCGACGTGCAAAGGGAGAAGCAACTGTCAGAAAATTCTGGAAGTATACTAATGAATATTAATATTCGTATCAGGACCGACAAGTTTTCATCTCGATTATACCTGACGCACATACCTACAATCCATCATATCCAATTGGCTGTAATGTTCATTTACTACAGATACAAATCTATTGTTGCAAAGTTATTTCCAGGAGATGTATCACACTACCCAGACACACGAATATTGTTCTTCCAGTCCATTAACCACACAGCACATCGAAACACGCTTAAAATTAACGTGTTAGATCGTGTTGATATGCGTGTGAGTGCCCTCTACTAATTTTCGTAGCATGTGCCTTTTCTGACAAAAAAAAAAGCTGATAACGGTGGACATGTGCTTTATGTAAACTTAAGTGTTATATCGAACCGATACGAACCAGAATTAAGTTCAAACAACTGTCGCTTTAGACCCGCTCTATTCGATACCCGTCAATAGGTCCATATACATTAACAGAGAAACACGGCCAAAATATTTGATCTTCATTTCATATTCTTTGTGTGAAGAATGTATTGTCAAGTGTTTATTGCTCCGTGACTAATAATAACAGGTTTTCGATTGGATGATTGGGTTTATTAACGCCTTCTTTTACAGTCACTCTTAATCACAATCAACTACAATAGCTCATAATGAATGACGGCCTAAAACTCGCATCCATTTTGATCGGACTACGACTGTCTTCAGAATGAGTGTGTTCTTGGTGCTCCTTTTTACTGCGACCGCTTTCAACTATGACTGACTTTCGAATGAATTACAAATGAATGCGTTCTGAGTATGAGTCTGAGTCTTTATGTTATGACCGATGGTCAGTCGGCCAGTCTGTCTTGGAATAAAGCACCCATCTGGGGCTTACGACTAGATTTTTATTACTGTCAGACAGTTGTGGGTTTGTTGATGTGGGGCGCTCACTCTGACGAGAGGATGGGGTCTGTCTGCTGGTCCTCGCCACCGCAGTGATTCTCGGGTACAAGTCCCGTGGATGCGTTCTTATCTAAACGGCAGCTTTTATAGTCTAGCGATATCCTATGAAAATGTCTGTTGCTTACTCGTGTCCATGGGCACGTTTGTTGCTTCCGTAGCAACGAGCTGGTTTCCAAGAGTCTACAACTCCCATTCGCATATCCATGGACATGTCTGGTTAACACCCAGCGATGGTTTGTGTCCAAGAATTCCGCGGAAACGTGTTTCCCAATTCGTTTCATAGAAACGCCTAAATGCCACAGTATAATTATTAATTACAGGATGTAGGAATTTCATTCAGATGTCCATATTTGCTCAGCAGTCCAACAGACTTGCTGTTTCTGTGGAACAAAAAATTCCATAGCCGTGTACACAAAAGCTGCCTATTGGACTCTGTCCTTAGACTGTTCAATCCACTTCAACCCTTCATATGCCTTTGTTGGACACCCATTCATATGAATATTATTCTCACATCTACAACTATAAGTTCCAAGTTCTCTCTTCTCCGGAAGTTTTACAATCATTTTCCAATTAATTATGTGCCTAAGTGTTAAATATGCCGGCTCTATAGCCCTCGACCATAATAATAGGCTTATTACGTGACTGAAGAGTCTATATTCTGGAACTCCACATTACGTAATTATTTCCGGAATTTTATTTTACAAGTTCTAGGTCCAACTAAATTAACGTTTCTTTTTCTTCAGACTTAAAACTACGATGTTTCTTTAGAGCGAGGTTAAATTTGGATAGGTACAGCAGCAACAATAACAACAAAAATGTTGTTGGGCAAAGTACTGTGACGTGCTGCCTGAAAGCTGGACTATGGAGCATATTTCAGCCTTCGTTGCTGGCCAACGGGCAACATTTCCCAGACAGCGGAATTGAATGCAGCATTGAAATTCTATCACTATGTTTCCACGGTTACAACGAATTGTTCGAAGCGTTATTATGATAACGGGAAAACCAAACTGTTGACATTCGACTATAGCAAGAAGAGATCTTAGACAACGGACCAAGACACTTGAGCGAAGATAGCGGTGAGAGTAATTATAACAGTGATGAAGAAACGTCCGCAGACGCTACAAGTGATCATAATTGTACTTGCTTGTGTAAAAGCGAGTGTCCAATAAATATTCGCTATATCTGAGACCTGCGTGAATTTATTTGTCGCGTTGCAGTGGCAACACGCGACAGTATTCACTCTTACATTCCAGAAAAGAGACCCTTAGGTACAGGAACATGCTACTTCGCCAGAGCCATCTGCATCCGGAGTCGGTAAGCCGCGCGATGCACGATGCATTTGAGGACGGGACGATGAATGCTCGTGGATAACAGAAGCCAAGAAACGCATTCAGACATAACATTTGAGTCAGCTGCATGACAGTGAGTTTTCTGGCAATTTATCTTGAAGCAGTCTGCTCTTCCTGTGGTTATAACCCTCCATAACCTTCTGTTTTCCCTTTCCTGGGATATTTAATGGCGTCTATAGTATGTAGACTGCATAGCGTCGGTGGCCTGTTCCTCTCAGGTGCAACCAGAATGTAAGAAGTTAACTCTTCTTTTAGATGAGTGGAAAGGTAGACGAGGTAGCGAATGTTGTCACCTTCGAAGTGCTCCTCTTCTGAAGCTGCATCCCAGGATCTCTGCCTTGGCTGGTAGCACTGACGGAAATAATTTGCTGGAAGTCCTTTCAGTACTGTGGTTGGCACTGCCTTAAATATCCTCATGTGTTTAAAATTGGAATCCTCTTTAAGGAGACTGTTAGTTTCAGGAATATAAAAGTGTCACATCAGCCGAATATGGACAATGTTCGAAAGCTGACATTTGCTCTTTCCTATCAAATCGCTTTGCAGAAACTGCAGTATGAGAAGGAAGTTGACATTGCCTGGCGAAACATTTGGCCTTTCCTGAGGAATGTATTGTTGTAAACATTCCAGAATCTGAAGACAGAATGCTAAGATGGAAATTCTTTCTTTGTTAATTAGACAATCCGTAATTGAGTACCACAAGGACTCGCCAGCATTATTTTTATGTTTAAATCTGAAAGCCGCTTTTTCGTTTTTGGTCTGCGATCTCGTGGACTGATTTACTGGTGACGTGGACGTTGCCCCTGAGTCTGCTGAAACAGTGACGTCTCATCACTAAAAATGCTGAACTCTTCCGCCAGTCTCACTGAAATGCCTGCGCAAATTTCTTTAGCCTCAGTAACAAAGCATTGCTATAATCACAAACAAGACCAAATACCAAAATCTGATATCATCTCCTGAATCATACAGTCACATGATCCAACCCTTGTCACGTAATATACAATCCTACAAGTTTTCACGGCAATAAAACTTCGAAATATATACTACTTTTCTTGTTATGACCTAATAATTTTTACCTGTTCCAGGTTTAACGAGTGTACAAAAGGAAAAAGTAATTGTTATACAGACAGGTAAGAATTAGGCCATGCTTACTGTACACATACGTCTAGTATGAACTGTCTGCATTGTTTGCGTGTGGAAAATAAGCGCTGATCCGCGCGTCTATCAGCAGCACTTTGGAGGGCATCTTGATGAGGTTCTTCTGGTCTTCAAGCTGGACATAGGGTCAGATAAAGTAACATCGCCAGAGAGGTCCAATCCGGGGAGAGTGCTTGGAGGCAATAATGAAGCATCCGACGAGCAATAGGCACGGACGCTAGACACCTGAGTTCGATCCTCACGGAACTCACTATTCTTGCAAATATATGGTGACCAAACTGAGGCTGGCTATTGCAGGGATAGAGACGTCGCAGAGAGGAGGCGGAGGGGAAAGATACGAAACTATGGTTGTTAACGAGGACCAGGCTAGTGAGAGACATAAGGTAAGACAGAGTGACAAGCAATGAAACCGTAAATAATGTAATTAAAATGTAGCGTAATTCATGAATCATGACCTCGTCATTTGAGATCTCATTCCCTACGGAAATGTAATTCCCCGGAGATAATATTAAAATACATTAAAACTATTGTGTCGGTTTTGTTCCAATCATTAACCTATGGAGCCAGAAACCCCCGTTGTTAGGTAATAAATATAATCCTAATGCCGGCACCAATAGAAGTGTACCGGATTTGATCAGTGCATTGCCAGGCAACGGTTCCGTAAACACGGTCCAACACGCAACAATAGATAAGACTGTATTTTCTATGTCATGCGAGCCACGGCCAGTGCTGGTAAAGGACCAGTGAACTCGTGGTCTCATATGTGACATATGCTTTCTGTGGGGTTTATGCCACCCCGTGTGGAGGCGGGGTAGGAAACTTCCACCGTGACCCTGTGAGCCGTAGGAGGCGACGAAAAGGGAACTATCAAATCTGAGAGTGTAAAATATGGTCGCGAGTCCCATGGTACTCCGACCCGAGAAAGACTGCGCTGGAGAGGGCCAGCAGCATATATAAAAAGACAGACCCGTCCTCTCGTCAGAGAGGGCGCCCCACAAAAATAAGACTAACTGTCAAACAGTAATAAATATCTGGGCATGAGCCCCAGATGGGGGCCACCAAGACTTGCTGACCGTCAGTCGCAATGTGACTTTAACTTGCTTGAATGAGAGTCCAGGAGAGTTGAGATGAGAGTTCAGTTCTGCACGGGAGGCTCTGAAGAAAAGAGTTACTTGCAATAGTGCGGCTGTGAAAAGAAGAATTTATCTGGAGTGTGTTATTCAGTGAGACTGTTATAGCTTCCGTGTATAAATTGCGTCGCCAGGAGACGACTAGTGTGTGTGCAACAGTGCATTATAAATTATAGAAATAGCGATAACGTTATAATTACGTGTAATTACTTGTGGTGTGTATAAGCAGTAAATAAACCTGTTCATCCAATCCAGAACCCGCGTCATTAGTCACTAATACAAGTGACAACATGAACGGTCTGGTGGCAGCGCGTGGAGGATGTCCACATTAGTTTGCGCGGTGGTTGGTTGGGGCTGAACTGGTCACTGTAATTGGCGGCACTAGTGAGATCACCCCTAATAATCACAATAAGTGGTGACATTTGCGACATCCGATATCACACAGTCTTCCATAATAATTCTGAAGAAAATTTTGTAGGATTTCGGCACACGAAATTATGTAAGATGAGCCGTTTTGGAACAAATTTATAGATTTAAGTAAAGGTTATAATAGACCGATGCGAAGTTTTGTAATGAGATAAACCTTAGGCCAGAAATATGCACGAAGCTTTCTTTATATATTATCAGTCACAAACATTGCGATGTGTAAATATCTTAGGTCATAACTGACTTAATGAAACGTGCACTGATGAAATTATGTGTAGAAAGTTTACACTCTTTGACATGGTTATTAATTAATGGTTCGCATTCACTTCGCCTATCACAGTGGCCGTCCTGTCTAAGGCAAATAATGTTTTCGCTCGCTCGAAAACTTGGATTCTAGAATTGAATCACACTCAAGGCATGGAGACCTGTCTGCGTTTATTCAGTGTTTGTGTTTTCCTGTGTAGAGAGCGATCTTGCGACAGGCCGATTTCCCGTCCAAGGAGTCCTATGGACTGTCTAAGATTAGGAAACTGAAGAAAAATGAAGTATTTTAAGGAAGCTGTCCTCTGTGCTGAAGTCTGACTCACTATTTGGACTAAACACTTCATCGCATGTATAATATTATTTCTGTAATCGCCTGTCATTTATTGTGAGAGCCTTATCACGGGTCGCCTTACGTAGTACGTTCATCAAGTACTGTCGAAACCACTTCAGAAGTTAAAAAAATGATTTCTGGCTTTCAGTGCTAGGTACTCTAAACAATATGGCCATAAGCGTAGGCCAGAATGCACATCATACCATACAAAGACCATCCCTCCCTATGACTTGGCCTATAAGCCAATGTCTTACTCTAATACGTGTTCTAAGGGGAGGTGAAATGAGATCAGAGATTTCAGTACACTGTGCTTTATACCCGAATATGCTTCATAAACCAATGAATGGGGCCAGAGAAATAGACCCTTTTCTTACGTTTCGACTTTAATGTATAAGTCCAAATTAGTCCGAAAGTTCAAAGTTATTATGCCAGTACTTGATAGCTTTAATGCTTCATAAACCGTTGAGCAGAGTCAGAAAACTATATAAGATGTTACTTCATGTCAGAATCCTTTCCTGTGTTTCTCATTTTAATCTGTGCACGAAGTAGGGTCTAAATTAATTCACAAGTTCCTAGTTTCTACGTTATATAGCTGCAGTTGTTTCAGAGTCAAATTAACCGTCACGGAAGTACATACTCGTATATGTCTTTCATTACAAAATATGCACCAAATATCATAAATTAGTTCATCATTTTGAAGATAATGAGCAGTTTTATAGCTTCAAAAAATGTAATAGTCCAATCACTAAAGAAAATTGATTAATACATATATATCTTGAAATAGGATGAAGCAGTCAAAATGTGAATTCTGTCTCGAAATATACCATGATGATGGATGGCATATAAGCTGCACAGTTTATATAGTGTTTAATAAGAATACTGCCATTTGAAACGTGGAAAGTTCTATAGTAGCATTTCGTCTGCAATACCAAGGGAAACTATGATACACCTGTCAGAACAGTTACCTCTGCATCGAGATTCGAATGGTATCCCCCGAATATGGAACAATAATGCTAACCACTGCACCATTATTTCCGTAACTAGGACAACGCTAACAACCCTACATCAACACTTTGCGCTGTTACAATAATACACCATTAAAACACAATGAACATGGCCTTGTTTGCTTTGTCCCCGTGCACAAACGAAACGTGAAACTTATCATTTCTCGCCGGAGGACACGTATCATTCCACATTACACACGAATGAAAATAAACATTGAGGGTGTTCTCATGATTGTTTGAACACTGTAAGGCCAATCACCAGTTGTAACAGCAACACTGTTGTTCTTATGCATGTATCAAAACCATTCGTTGGTGGAGTCGTCTATTTTAGGGTGCCGAAGGATTACACGTCAATAGGCAGGTAGCAATTTTAGGGTCTAACATTGTCGTAGATTTACGGCACGTAAAATATCCTCATGTCTCAAGGAGACCTCTGAGCAAAATTAGGCAACAAGTTTCCCGCCCAAGTAGTTTCAAATGCCTCTGGTAGATGGAGTAAATATCAGGTACCGAGGGCCGACCTCGCTGGCTGAACGGGGCTGATAACACGCACCAGTACCGGTAGGGTATGCCGACAGTATAAATTAAAGGGGGACGCACACTGGACCAATAACTGGTCTAAGTACATGGAGAAACCCACCCCCTTTAATAATAATAATAATAATAATAATAATAATAGGGTCTAACATCACACTGGATGAGATTTGAGTGGCATTCAGAAGAATCAGTTTCGTAAATATGTAACTAGATGTGAATGGATTTGGAGTGGATCATACTGGCTCAGGATACTGCCCAAATGCTGACTTTTGTGAACACAGTAATAAACAATCCAAATCCATAAACGCTGGGATATAACTTAACCAGATGAAGGACTACTAACAGTTCGATAGAGATCTTCTATCATGGAGTAAGTTGTGTTTCAAAACTCATTATCTAGCAAAGACTAGAGAGCCAAGTAAAAAATATTTCGACCTTAACGAAAATGTTTCCTTACGTTTGAGGTCTACGACATGGTGATTGTGCCTCATCCACCTTACTCACCCGACCTGGCTCCGTCGAACTTTTTTTTGTTTCCACGGATGAAGAGAAGTCTGAAAGGAAAGCGATTCCGTGATGTGGATGAAGTCAAGGAAAACACGCTAAAGGCTTTGAACAGTATCCAGCCTCAAGAATTCCAGCACTGTTTTGAGCAGTGGCAAAAGCGTTGGGACAAGTGCATTAATGCACATGGACAATACTTTGAAGGGGACTAATATACAGTTCAATAAAAATGCAAAAATAAAAAATAACAAAAATAAATTCCGGTTATTTTTGGGTCCCCCCTCGTATTAGCAGCTGATGTGCTGTCTCACTGCACTCCCATTTTTTCTCAAGTATGGGGCAAATGCAAGATATTTTTTTCAGAAGTTGACCTATTACATCGAAACTCCCACTTGTGACCAACAACAATTTCGTCTTCCTATAGACTTAAATTTGAAACAAAGGTACTGGATACAATTTGACATGAAGCTGATAGCAATGGCATGACTCGGTAATTACTACTGTCAGACTTATCGCACTTCTCGCATATTGGTATAATAATAGACTAATTCCATAGCTGGGACAATTATTTTTATTCCTAATAGAATTAACAAGTTTGTGGGCCTCAGAACATAATATTTTACCTCCTGCTTGAACCAGTTCTGCTGTAATTCGATCAGTACCAGTGATTTCTACATTGTAAACATTAAAACAACAGCTAGAATCAGGCTGAGGCACCAGTGCCTCAACTCTATGTATTTCCATGTGCCTAACATCACTCATCCTGTGTATCTGCGTATATTATATAGTCAAGAGGTGTTCTCATGGAGTTTGTGGGATACCACAAAATCAGTTAGGGCCTTAAAAATGCGTTCAAATAAAACCTGCAGTAAAGTCCTTGTAGATAGACATTTGTCTGATACATTTCTTATTCGAAATGGTCTAAAAGAAGGACATGCTTTAACGCCATTTCTTTTTAACTCTTCTTTAGAATACGTAATGAGGAAGGACCATGAAAACCGAGAGGAAATGAAACTGAAAGGGACAGATCAGCTTGTGGGCTACGCTGACGACGTAAATCTGCTGAGAGACAACATAAATACCAAAATAAAACAATTGAAGCTTTAATTGATGCTAGTAAGTAAGATTGTCTACAAGTAAAAACTAAGTATGGCATGTACTGTCTCGCTCGCTCGGAAGCCGGGATCGTGGGTTCGAATCTCACTCAGGGCATGGATGTTTGGTGTGCGTTTTTCTGTGTTTGTGTACAGGTAGAGGCCTTGTGACGAGCTGATCACTTGCCCAAGGAGTGCTACCGAGTGTCTAAGATCTAGTAAACGGAAGTGAAAATGGAGAGTTTCATGGATGTAGGCCTAGGCCCAAATGAGGGCCGTAGCGCCAAGGGGGGAAAAACTAAGTACATGTTGCTCTCTCGTCACCAGAATGCAGGGAAAAAATCATAATATTGTATAAAGACAGCTAATAGAGCCTTTGAAAATATTGCAAAGCTCAGATTTTTGGAAACGGCAGCACCAAAAACTGATTCACGAGGAAATTAAGAGGACATTAATTCTAGTTATGCTTGCTACTGTTCAGTTCAGAAACTCTTTGTCTTCTCGTCTACTGTCTAAAAACTTAAAAATTTAAATATGCAAGAATATAATCGTTCCTGTAGTTTTTGACGGTTGTCAAGAACAGAAACTGAGGGTAGACATTTCATACCAGGGTGCTGAGGAGAAAACTGCATGATATGGAGCTCAATAATTTGTAATCATCGCCAAACATAATTAAAATGCTCAAGTAAGGGAGGATGAGATGGACAGATGGGTTTTGGTGGGGAATAAAGATGGAAAGAGAATACTAGACGTGAGTGCGAAGATAATATTAAAATGAACTTTAGACAAATACGATGGGGTTGTATGGGGTGAATTGATCCGGCTAAGGATAGGAACCAGTGGAGAACTCTTGTGAACACGGTAATGCATCTGTCTGAGAGTAATGAAAATCTTGTCGTAAGCCCTAGATGTGTGCTTAATTCCAAGAGAGAAGTGCCGTAAAATAAGACTCAGACTCAGACTCAGACTCAGGACAAGGCAGGACTCACCAGCAGAGCCAAAGACTAACAGCAAAGACACTCCACCGAGAATAGCGATGCAAGAGGGAGTAACCGCTGAAGACGAAGGATGAGACGACGCACTAGTCAGGTAGCTTCTTCTGAAAGACGTCATTTCAGAGTGCTTGTAAGTGTAACTGCAAATGAGTTGTCCAATAAACAGCTTCGTCTAAACCCTGAACCGATAATTTCTTGTCGCGTTACCTGGATACATGACAATATAACCGTCTTTACTCACTAACTTACACAGCACTGAACAAGACGTCCCCGCAAGTTACGTGACAACAGTTGTACTGCTCGGGACTCAGGTTTCCGGCCCTAGAGGGTGCAGAGAGTTAGCGGAGGATACTGTCAACTTGAGGGGTTAAGCAGCTTTCTCGTATCCCCTAACAACAGTGAAACTGGTTTAACGGTAAATTTGGTAGCATTTCTCACAGAGCCTCAAAGTTGAGTGCCTAGCAGTATATAGATTTACACTGTCGTGCACTTCCAAACCCGCCGACTCCTACGAATTTGAATTCTGTAGGGCTGTATGTCAACTAAACCACCTCAACTAAGCAAACGATTCTAAAAACGTCTCTCCATATTTTGCTTAAAATAGTTTTTCATACAAACAAACATGCGCCCCCCCCCCCCACCCCCTTCCTAAGTCGGTGAGCCCCACACTTGGGGAACCTCTCTTCCAGAGAATTCGTATTGTGTATGTATTATTTGGCGTCATTGACAGTTCGTACTTTCTATCAGGAATGGAATTTATTTAATCTCATACTTCCTATGTTAGGGTTCTTTACACGAATCAAAATTACATTTCAGCCTTGATTTCGAACTTGTTATCTGCATCCTTCAAGACCGACGCCAAACTTAATTTGTTAAAGTAGATAGCTACATCACCCTAATTTACATTTCTGTCGCATTCAATATCTACAGCTTGCCAACCACGGCGCCAGCAAATGTGGCCTCCAGAGTAACAGTTAACTTCTTGAATTACAACTTGTCTGCTACAGCGAAGATTTTGTTAAAATAGTTTTACTTTCTAATCCATATTTTACTCAAGTTTAACATTTGCGACTCGCTAACCAATATTTCAAGGAGTGTTAATTAAAATTATATTGAATTTTATGATTCGAATTTTCAGTCTTGGTTCTTCTGACTCGAAAACTTTGTATTTTTCTCAGTTTATATTTCAGACCTGATACAGTTTACTGTATGGCCGCGCCATAGCTCAAGCGGTTAGTCGCTGGCTTTCCATCGCGGCGGCCCGGGTTCGATCCCGGGTCTGGTCAAGTGGGATTTGTGGTGGACAAAGTGGCGCTAGGGCAGGTTTTCTCCGAGTACTTCGGTTTCCCCTGCCAATCTTCATTCCACCAATTGCTCCACAATCACCCTCACCTACCATCTGGGGCTGGTACAATAGGCCAGAAGTGGCCGCAGTAAAAGGGACTTAGTCCCACCCCACTAGCAATAAAAATAATAATAGTTTACTGTATTCGACTTGATACTCATGACATGATAAATCCGTTCTCTAAATTTTCAGTCTTATATTGGAAATACTAGACGTAATCCTTCTTTCAACTGGGAGTTTGTTTTTGTTCCTAATTTATAAACCGTTCAAGTTGGGTATTTGTAACTTTCCAACAAGGCGACAGTTTCAGCAAACTTTGGAGTCTGGATCTGAGAATTGGAAGTTTTAATCTTCGGCGCTCTAAGCCGAGACTTGGTTTACTTTTCTAGTCAATATTTTAATCAAATTTATTATATACCACTCGCTAATCATTAGTTGACAACTCCGGTATCTGTAACATTAGTCAATTCTAGCAATCAAAGATGTGATCTACCTTCCTTTAAAACAAGAGCCTGCTTCCTATAACACCATAATTTTTCCTAACAGTGAAGCCTGCAGGCTTTAACTTACATGGAAATATATAACGGGACTGCTACTATTAAATTCATGGCAATTAATTTTCATATCACGTAGCCACTTTTTATGCAGGAACCAGCACTGTAAAACTGCGCCCCGTAATGATCACGGGCTTCGGGCTCCAGTACACAATTACCTGTCTGATAAGCAGGAGAAAATTAAATCATTAATTATGTAAATTCATTGAAATGGAGCTTTGTTCTTGATCTTCTAGGGGGATTGTGGGTGGTTGGTTAACAAAGGGATGAAACAGGGAGGGTGGGATTTTTAATGGAAGCTACAACCCTGCACAATGAAGCGGTATGGTCCATAATTGAAATGGGGTAGAATTGTGTTCTCCAGTTGATGCTCCTTTCTACATCGTAGCGTTGCAGTCAAATTGTTTCTGTTGCCACTCTGAAATATTTTAACTGACTACTTTTATTCTTCAAAACAATTTAAACGGCCCTCTTCTAGACGATGAAAACGATATAACCAAGTATACAGCCTTCTTAAGTCGACGCTTCGCAAATATTAGCAGCAGCGTAAAGCGCTTCTGAACGGTTTAATTGGACGACATACATAAGAGTGTTTAGAAACATGATTCTGAAGATGCTAGTACTCTCGAGAGAAGAAGCAATACAGAAATTGGGGAAATGAGTATAAGGAAATGCTTTATTATTTCTACTACTCATTCCACATTATCTTTCTTTTCCTTGACACTACAGCCCCAGTGGGCCTAGGCCTACCTCCATGAACTTCTCCGTTCACTTCGGTTTACCAGATCTTACACATGCGGTAGGACTCCTTGGGCGGATGATCAGTTCGTCGCAAGGCCTCTACCTGTACACAAACACAGAAAAACGCACACACACAAACTAAACATCCATGCCCTGAGTGGGATTCGAACCCACGATCCCGGTTTCCAAGCGAGCGAAGACAGTACATGCCTTAGACCGCTCAGTTACCGTGACCGGCTTCCACATTATTAGTACCAACAAATCAAAGAGTATGAGAGGGGCAGAGTATACAGCACGCACTAGGGAAGAGACGACGAATGAATAAAATATTATGCTTTGAAAAACTAAGGGAAGAGATTTAGATATATAATAGGCAGCACCATAGCTCAAGCGATTAGTCGCTGGGTTCCCACCGCGGCGGCCCGGGTTTGATCCCGGGTCTGGTGAAGTGGGATTTGTGGTGGAAAAAGTGGCGCTGGGACAGGTTTTCTCCGAGCACTTCGGTTTCTCCTACCAATCTTCATTCCACCAAATTGTTCATCATCATAATCAACCGGGGCAGGCTACAATAGGCCAATCAGTGGCCGCCGTGCCTAGTGGACCAAGTTGGACTCCACCCCCCACTAAGCGAAAATTGTAGATGTGTAATGGGAGGTAGTACTAAAATTGTTCCTAATGAAAATTTAGGAGGGTGTGCACTGCATTAATTAGGCTCAGGATAGGGACCAGTGATGGGCTATTCTGAAGAAGGTAATGGACGTTCGGGTTTCGCGAAAGACGGGGAATCCCCTGAGAACGAAACTTTCGGCTTTCCATGAAGGAATCTGCTTCACGCAGATGCTGACATTAAACAAAGTAGGACTAAACGGACGAGACATCGTCTGCAGATTGAATGCCGAAAATGGGAAACGTGTCTTCCATCACGTTATGCATTTCATTAACTGCGTGGTAAAATTCCTGTTGGTGTATTTAAGGCAGAGGTGAAAGGCGACACATTAGTAAACTACCGAAGAGTTCTATCTTCCGAAATATAATGCTTTGTAGTCCATTGAAAGTCAGACGATGTTTCTTTAGGGCCGAAGAAACAGGCAAGCAGGAAACTTGCTCGGCTTGCGACGTTCTTCATTTTCGTTTATTGTTTCACTGATAGTTCGACCGTTAAGAAACATCGGATAAAATTCAAAGGGCTAGGCGCTGTTTTATTCCAGAAGATGAAACTCTTCATAACGAGTGCTGTACCAACGTAATCATTACTCATTATCAAGGCATGCAACTTTGGGTTTTCTAGACCGGAGCCGCTATTTCCTTGAAATAGCTCCTCAATTATCCTCACGATACTGAGTGGACCCCGTTCCAGACCCACTACTTCTCAGAAAATATGGTAGCGCCGGGAATCGAACCCGGGACCTCTAAATCTGTAGGCAGGAACTCTGACTACTAGATTACAGAGGCGGTCTCCTAGACTGTATAGCACATTAATATTGTTTATTAATTTATGATCGATTACATCGCGAACAAAACAATAACATTTTTTATATTTCAATTCACCGTGCTGAAAAATCTCCCAGCCCTGGGCCTCATCGTAAGAAGAGGCTGGTTACTCAAGATACAGCGATATACAGAGATGTACCAACCCGATTCTGCTCAAGTATACATTTCCATAATCTAACGTTACTAGCCCCGAACGGATCATTTGAACCGATGGAAAGGGTTTGCGGCGCTTCTAGCTGGCAGTTGCAATGAATGCCCTGGGGTTTGAGGGCACAACACTGTAGCTGTTGTCGCTTGCTAAACGGGGCCCCTTATTTTCTAATCATCTCGAAACAGTTCCATTTGATGATTCGGAAAGTGACGTACGCTATGACATCACAACAGTTGATTCCGCGGGCTATGGCCGTACGGGGAGACGCGCAGTAAAGACGCAATTGTAGTGCTACAGAATTGTTCCTGCGCACTGAAATTTTATGATACTGCGTCATTCTTGCTGATTCCCCATGACAATTTCCTAGCAATGAAAATGCGGAGAATACAAACGCTTGATGCGTAACTTAAAGAAGCTATAAAGAAGGTGATTTCAGGTCGAAGTTAATTATTATGGCATTATGAAAAGAAAAGGTTTGTTATTAGCCTGTTAATAATTCGTTATGTCTGTTTTAAAATAGTGTCTGGGTGTTCTAAGGCATGAAATACCTTCACTTGCTTGGACGCTTTGATCCTGGGTTCGAATCCCACTCAAGGCATGGATGTCTGTGTGCCTTTATTCTGTATGTGTGTTGTTTCGTGTGTAGGTAACCTTAGGACGAGCTGATCCCCCGTCCAAGGAGTCCTACCGAATGTGTATATCATTAAGAAACTTAAAAAGCGGTTAAGCTCCAACACAGGACTATAGAGCCATAGACAGGACTGAACCAAATGAGCTGTTAGGAGCATATTTGATGCCGTGCAGTACTGGAATTACGCAGGCCAACTAGCATTGTTAGGCACGCGAAACCAAGGAGGTTATAAGGCGAAGAGATGAAAATGCGTGCAGAACTGACAAGGGAATTGTCTGATCCGACATGTCGAAACCTGCCCTGATTTCTTTTTTCACTGCAAGAGTACGCACAACAGAATCAGCTGTCAAAATTTTAGCTGCTAATTCGCACTGCAAGTATTTTTTAAAAATCGCTGAACATGGCCAATATTGTAGCCTGTCAGACCCTTGGAGAAATGTCCACCCCTAGCAGAGCAGTACGCAACACGCAACACGCAACACTGCTGACTCAGCCTAGGCTGGGGTTGTACAAGCCTCTGGTACAAGCGGTTCCGCGTACAGAAACAATTAGTAAATTCGGCAATTTTTAAAAATACTTGCAGTGCGTATTAGCAGCTACAATTTTGATAGTGGATTTTGTTATGTGTACTCTTGCAGTGGAAGAAAATCAGGGCAGGTTTCGACATGTCGGATCAGACCATTTCCTTGTGAGGTGAAGAAACCACTTATGGAGCGGTTACGCGGAAGGCTGAGGCGACTGTAGAACGGCGATTATTAACTTGGACCATAGCGAAATAGGGCGTAAGATTTGGAGGGCGGTGAAACTGGCTCAGCTTTGTGTTGATCTTTCGGACTCTACGAGGCAGCTAGCTGCATAGCAGTTAGGCAGTTGCCACTCGGCCAGTTAGATATCTATACAAAGTTACTGACTCAGCTAGTTACTTGTTGTTATGGTGATGCGTCTGCAGAAAGTAAGTGTGCAACTAAAATATGAATCCTGCTTCCAGAGCCAGCAGACTACTGCAGGGAACAGAGGAAGCTGTCCTCGAGTCCCGTGTAGTATGCTCCCTCACTGATGCGATCATAACCCCGACGCGACACTGAACATTTTAAAACTTGAAGCACAGACAGACTCGTAAGAAATACGTACAGAGATTGATGTCCTTACAGCACGACGAATTCCTTGTCTTTCCTCTTGAATCTCCTTTTGGAATGAATGGCCTAATCGCTGCTCACCTTAGGCTGTGAGGTTTCCAACACAGAACTGATTCCCTTAGTTGAAAACGGAACGTGTGTAATGGCTACAAAGCAGAATCAGCTGTGAGGACGAAATCGCAAAACGAGATAAAAGATTATTATGACCACGGTGGTCATGATAATGCAGAAAAGATGAAGGAAGATGAGGATAAACATGAGAAGTAGAAATATAAACAGCATACTTAAACCGAGAACGCTGAATTTGAGGAGGAAAAGGAGGAGAAATAAAAAGAAATGGTCAGATGATAACGAGGAGGCAAAGAGGACGAACAGAAGAAGAAATAAGCGTAAGAAGACAAGTGACATGAAGGAGGCACTGATACTAAGAACTGACTACTCATGATGTCCTGTATCTTAAAGGGTCTCGTAATTTTTCTTTTACATTAATAATAATAATAGTCCTTGATTTATTATAATTATATTTGTAATTTGAGAGCATTTAAAATAATAATAATAACGTGACACGTCAACGTATTTTCAAGCAACGGCCCGATAAACACGCCGCGATACGCTCACGCAACAGTAGGAGGAATATTATAGCTCGTTGCTAGGCAACAGTTAGAAAAGAAAGACTACTCGGCCAGTCGGTAGTCAGAAGGATGAGTGTAGGCCAGGCACCACAGATCCTACAAACTGACAGCACGCACGCACGCTCATAACGGATCCGGCCTGGTCACGGGTACGACTGTAACGTAATTAAAGGCCGAGTGACCATTTCACATCGACTACTGTGTCCGCGTGAACACAGGTTAAAGGTTGGTTACATCACCAACAACACACAAGCCAACAAGCTGCAAATACACACGATCACAGGACATATTTAACTTATGTGCCGTCACGTGCCTTATACTAATAAATTACTAAATACTAACACGAAATTTCGGGTGATTGCCTGTAGCTATACTGAGAGACTGTTTTCACTCTAGCAACTGTTGGTTTGAAACTTTGTCGCTGACATTAAGGGAAAAACATATAATGAGTGTATCCGAGAACAGGGAGCTGAGGAGAATATTTCGACCGAAGAGGGATAAAATAATAGAATTCTGGAGAAAATTAAAATGAGGAGATTCATAATTTGTACTTACCGTCAAACAGAATTAGAATAATTAAGCAAAAGAAGATAACATAGGCAGGACACGTTGCACGCATGGGGGCGAAGAGGACTGCGTACAAGGTTTTGACAGGAAAGCCAGAAAGAAAGAGACAACTAACAAGACTTAGATGTAAGTCGCAGAATAATATTAAAATGGATCTTAGAGAAGATCACGGGGAGGTAATGGATCGATTCATCTGGCTCAGGATATGGATCAATGTATGGATCTTGTGAACATGGCAACGAATATTGGGTTCCATAAAATGTGGGGAAATTCATGAGTAGCTAAGCGACAGGCGGCATCCCACAAAGGGCCAGGCCCAGTTAGTTTCTGAGGGGGGTTCGGATCGGAGCCGGGGGCTTTGGAACACTAGGCAAGTAGGCTAACCGCAACATTCCCTCCCTAGTGGTCACTTAACAATTTCGTGTGAAACCGGACATCACGGTCTATTGCGAAACCCTCATACTGTGCATTCCGCTATCAATACTCAACTAGCAGGCCGGCTATCATGACTGAAGTTTTCATGGTTTTCCTAAGCCCCCTCAGGAAAATGCATTAACAGTGGCTCAAAAAGAGTCACCTACTACCATATTCTTTCTAATTCAATATGCAATAATGACCTTACTGTCCAATGCTATGTAGCCTGAGCTATTGACATGGTCGTTAAAGAATAAATAAAGTATTTGGTGAAGAGTATAACAAATTATGAAGCTCCTAATTATGTATAATTTTTCATAGGATAGAAAAATAGGTCTAACTTCGTAGGTTCGCTTAAAAATTACATGATTCTTGAAAAATAATGTTTCAACTTCGTGTTAAAAACAGCAACAATAACAAGCAACAATGGCCAATAAATACAAAGTCTAGGTAATGACATTTTATGTGGAGTTAAAAATTCAAACATCCTACATCATCCTTGCGTAACAGATGACGGCTGGAATTACGGTAGAGCATGTGTATATATATATATATATATATGTGTGTGTGTGTGTGTGTGTGTGTGTGTGTATGTGTGTAAGGGGTGGGCCATAAAACCAGGCCCTCGGACTGCGACCTTAAATGATCTATTGTGCTTCTCTTTTGGATTAACCCTTTATTAATCCTACACTTCGAATGAAACGTAGGACTTTATTTATAGGGGCGTCAAAAAAGTCACTTGGTTCCATGATGAACTGACCCAGGTGACGAAATCTTAAGTAAGATATCACAATCACATAGGATATATGTGGCTGATCCGTCAGGCAGTCCTCTGTCAGTCCCAGTGTGAAAACGTGTCCTTTTAGGTGGCAGTGTCCAGTCAGTAATCCTACCACCCATCTCAATTGATCTCTGTTTAATTTCAACAGGTCCTTCCTTCTTCTGGCAGAGGGTCCTGATATAAATCTTTTTACCTGTTTGAGCCCAACTGTGGATTCCCAGTGTTTTTTTACGGTAGAGCATAATATCACAGTAACATTGTAGATTCGTGGGAAAACATGTGTGCTCCATTTGAGTTCACATATCCACACTTCTTGCAGATGAAACATTGATTGTGGCAGTAAATGCCAGAGAAACAGTTGAATGAAATGTGTTCGTTATCAGTTAAACAATCCGTTTTGCTTATTCTTCTTCCTTGTTTAATTCTCCGTTCTTCATGATGATATCATAAATTACGGTTTAGGTTTCGAGCAGAATTAATTTCCACAGTAAGGACGGCTCTGAGTATTAAAATACAGTAGGCTATCTTCCTAAAGAGAATATACACTCTGTGCCAAGGGATAAGTTTTATACGTATGAGTTGTTTTGCCAGCCAGCTTCATTTAAATATAGGCTAATCTTCATCCTGTTTCCTGGATAGGAGAACAGAGGTCCCTCTGGTGGTTCCAGTACTGTACAGTTCCTCCTAAAAACAAAGCACCAAGAACTGCATGTCAAAAGCTGACAGCAGATATCCATAACATCTTTCAATGTTATATTTAAGCATCCTGTTGCATTCTACACTTCTACAAGTATACGTATAATATAAATACCGTCGTAAATGCAACAATTTATTTGTAGTTTTGTTATATTTTAGCGTCCTGTTGAACTGATTCACGTTCATGATGTGTATTTTTACCAACCGTCTTACAGTGCACACAATTTCACGTTTCTCTTCACTACATGTTTCGGCACTAATGTGCCATCTTCAGGTGTGGTTTTGTTTACGTCAAACCATTGCATTGCATGCCATCATGTCTCCTTTATAAAATGATTAAAATATAAATATGTCATGTATAATAATAAAATTTATATATTAAAACTTTTCAAGATTTATCATCTATACGTCTCACTTCAAATTCGCGAGTTACGTCAGTCCTCTCCTATGGGAGTACTCTTCCTATATTCTTGTGTATATTGTGTCCTGTGTCGTGTCCTTCCATTGTGACTGCGTGCGTTGTATTTGAAGTTCTTTGTCATTCTTCTTTTACACTTTTACGGCCGAAAGTGTAAGAGACGAAAGACAAAGAACTACAAATAAATTGTTGCATTTACGACGGTATTTATATTATACATACAGAAGTCTTTCAATGTATTACATGTAGTATTAGATGCTACAGAACAAGAAGTTCTGGGAAGAACTAATCCCTTACTTTCCTTTCATAAGACACGACCGAACAGAAAACCAAAATAATTAGAGGGACACACAGACACAGACAGACAGACGGCAAGCCTTCTAACAAAAATAAGGGGGTACACAAAAAGGTGGCCTCATAAGCCTCATGACACTAAATAATTAGGAAGGATACACAGATAGATGGATAGACACAGACGGATACACATACAAACAGCAAGGTGATCTCATAAGCTTCCTTTATTTGCTTAGAGTAAGTATGGTAATAGCAGCATAATGGAAAGGTCACTTTCGTCAATTACACGTCCGCAAGTTTCATTCGCGTTACTAATCAATGGAGTCTGATGAAATCTCATAAGGCTGCTGGCGGAAACACAAGGGCCCGTCTACACTCTAAGTTTTATTTGAAAAACAATGAAATATCGGTGAATATTTATATTATACGTGTACAGCACAAAGAGAAATATGAATGAATGAATGAATGAATGAATGTATGAGGGGTAAGCCTTTTTGGCCCTAGCACCGCGACCTACAGTGGTCTATTGTGCTAAGAGAAATATAGTTCGGTTAGTTTGCCTAAGTCACGGGCTCAGCGACGGGGAATCTAGGTTCGATTCGTGTAGGGACAGAGATCTGTCCTCTCGGTTGTGTCCAGATTGGCTCTGAGGCACATTCAGTCTCCCATACAGTGGCAACGAGGGCTCTTTCTCCGGGGTGTAAATCTACAGGAAAGTGAAGCCGACAACGCATCTCTATCTACAGCCGGGGTTCACAAAATGTGGACCTATATTTTCACACCTATGTGTGTCTTCATGGCATGGAGCTGAGCTTGTTGGCCCATTCCGTCCTCTAAAATGAAGCCGTCATCATGGTCAAATCAGTCCAGCAATTCAGGTACCGAAGATTATGGGTAATTCTATTTTCAGTTGAGCTGGTTACCAGCCTGTTGCAGAACTCCCTAACTTGGAAGACCGGGAGATAAGACATTTTTATGCTCCTTCCATTTAATTTATCCTTATTTTCATCGCGATCTGTAACCGAAGTTCCGAAGAACGTGAAATCTGCTACATTTTAAACAAATAATTATGGTTGTAATAAGTTTGTAAAGGCGCAATCCATACAGGAGTTTATACAATCCCACAAACTTCCTTTGTCTCTTTCCACTCCCACTGATCCTGGTTACGAACAGAAATCATGAACACATTAACAGTATTACCCATCATTCATTTATTTGTTTTATTCTTGCGAATAATTTCGTAATTGTCGCACAAACATAAAACGCTCATATCATTATCGCCGTTCTAACTTCTGATTTAGAAGAAACAGTTTTTAGTCATGTGCATGATTTGGCTCCATGACACTCTTCACATGTTTAATTCCAGTGGTTAATTAGTTACCGCTATCCAATCAAACATATGCTGCTGTCTCATATTTTACGAAAAAGAAAGAAGGAGAAAAACTGGATATTTTTTTAAATATCTGTTATCGTACGAGGTACATAACGTCTCGAATCTACAATAAGTGGCTAGTGGAGATCCTACCTCATAAATTCGTACATCCATGTTGGTATTACTGATTTCTAGAAATTAAGGAGGAGGATTTGGGGGTTAGTTTCACGTTTATGAGTAACTAGAGACGGTGTTTGGATCGGTAATTGGATATACTGAACATTTATAGAACGTAACTACAAGTAACTACAGCACTGACGCTAATTCATACATTCACCAGTTCACTACAGCACGTACTAAGCTTACTCAGTCTACCGTGTCTTCTCCTGTTGTCGCTTCGTAAGGCCTTCCATATCCGTAGTTTCCTCAGCTCCGTGTCCACGGCCTTAGTGGCCGGCGACTGCATGCCAACTAAGCTCTAGACTTACCCTGCTTACAACACCTCGGGACGGATCGCACAGAAAACATCGCTTCCATCAGTTATATTGTTGCGTCACGCAGCTGTCGTAAGGACAGCGTGAAGAACACCGTTTCCCAATTAGTGCATTGGTGGGCCCGCGCTATAGCTCAAGCGGTTAGTCGCTGGCTTTCCACCGCGGCGGCCCGGGTTCGATCCTGGGTCTGGTCAAGTGGGATTTGTGGTTGACAAAGTGGCGCTGAGGCAGGTTTTCTGCGAGTATTTCGGTTTTCCCTGCCAATCTTCATTCAACCAACTGCTCCACAATCACCTTCACCTATCATCTTGGGCTGGTACAATAGGCCAGAAGTGGCCGCAGTGCAAGGGACTTAGTCCCACCCCACTAGCAATAAAAAAATAGTACTTTAGTGTGTGTTAGGAATTTGTAGCCTAGCAACGGGCGTTGTTTACTGAGTCATTACTTAGCAACGGGTCTACATGCTACAATATTAATACAAAATGTGATAAGAATCCACCCAGTATATCTCGAGTTGAGGCTCGTTGACAGACATAGGATACGGCAAGCCCCTCGTGATTTAATTTTGTACACATCGAACGAAGAATGCAAATGAACTAACATCACTCTTCGACTATCCAGCGTTCTGTTCGCAAGTATGTGAAGCGAATGCATGCAAGGAAGATTGGGTCCGTCCATCTGTATATTTCATCTCCAAACTTACTGAATGGATCAGGTACACGGGAAAGGAGCTCATCTGAGTTATCCTGCAAACACGGTGCCGGTTTGTATTGGTGCAAAAGCCAACTTTTACTTTTGAAAAACGGCTCATTATAATCAACATTAAATTATATACATTATTACAATCTATAACTTCCATTCGAAATATCTTTCAATGTGATGATTTATTTAAGAGAATATACTGAACATAAAGCGAAAGACATGACACAGTGTACTATTTGTGTGGAATGATTAACTTTGAAATTATATACTCGTATGTGTAATAAACGAAAATCAAGGTCAATAAGGGGAAAAATCATAGAACACGTTTGGAAAACGTGTCCGAACCCTTGAAGTACATTTTCAACTTTCCATTATTCTTGTCCTTGATGAACAGATGATGTGGTTTCATTTTCGCTGCCACATGTTATGTAGATCTGATACAGTTATGTCGGGATGCAACAGAGGAGCCCATCCATCACCTGTAAACCTCCCCCAATTCCAGTGCCATTCGGCTGTCACGTGCATTCGATTCTGCCCTTGGCGACTGTCAAAGTATTGTGTGTACCATTCCTGCTGATGGATTTCGAGTTTTACTTTCCGTGATGCCTAACTCATACAAGAATCGATACGAAATCTGATCCAGGTTGGCGATAGCAAAGCATATAAAGACCCTTGTCAGTATCTAAGTTGGAAGCTAACGAGGATTCATATTTCTTACCGTCACCCGGAGGCAATCTGTCATTTATTGGAGTACACGAATGTAATTCACATCTGAACAGAATTCATTACTAAAAAAAACTTACATGAGAACATCTCACTTTAACTTTCAGAGAAGTCGAAAATGAATTCATGGATTCCACATTGAGCAGCGAGTAGAAATCCAGTCTCTTATGTAACCCAAAAATAATTTACGGTGTTTAAAGGAGTATGCCAGTAGATGCTAGGCTGAGCCACTTCAGATCCAGCAAATACTTTTTTGAGATTCGTTTCAATATTATCCAGCCCTTTACGCCTAAGTCTTCGAAGTTTTCGATAAAGATTTCATACGGATTTATCATCGCCTTGTCTGCTACATTACATGTTCAAATTATCCTTAGTGATTTATGATAAGCTAATAGTCGCTAAGGTCCCTAAGATATTTTTCCTGCCGTTTGTGGAACCCAGAACTTCCTTACCATGTCCACAAGAGCCGCCACTGAGCCCCTTTTCTGAACCACATGAATCAGTGCACACCTCTCCCCTATTTCCTTAAACTCCAGTTCAGTATTATCTTATCTGCGTTTTAGACTTCAAAGTAATGCTTTCAGACTGTGCGTGTGTGTTGAGAGGCGCGTCGACCTCTCTGGCTTCTTGAGACTGGATAATTTCCAACTTAAACAACTCATTATTTAATTGAGTATAATATTAAACGAAATTACTTATTTATTAGATTACAAATAGGATTGGGATACTGAGAGTGGAACTGTAATAATGAAACAACGAAAAGTTTTCCTTAAAAAGCAACAATATGACAGGATATACATAAGCCTGTGAGATCCTGCAAAAGTAAGACAAAAACATTGCTCGTGAAAGGTATAGCACAGCATCAGTTACACTGATGTATTTTCTTTTATTGCTAGTGGGGTGGGACTAAGTTCCTTGTACTGCGGCCACTTCTGGCCTATTGTACCAGCCCCAGATGATAGGTGAGGGTGATTGTGGAGCAATTGGTGGAAT
>NW_019723915.1:735181-748343 GCF_002891405.2 Cryptotermes secundus | reverse complement strand
TGTATAAGCCGGTCTCACGGTCTCTTCGCCTGCGGATTTCTCATTTTTCCTTCTACCCTGAAGATGGAGGCGATACGTTCCTCCGAAACGTCGGTTAACACCACATCTACACGTTGCCACATTCCAGAAGACTGCTTTCTTCAAATTTGTATAGGCGCACTGAATAAATACTACACCATCAGTGTTATGGAGTCATTACGAATTTACTGATCTTACATAATTCAAACGAAAATGAAATATAAATTGTTAATATGTGGTTCGACCTCATATTATATTACTCGTCGAATACCAAACGATCACAAGAGAATTCGATTATAACGTAGTCTGAATTCAATAAAACTTTATTTTGTCTTTAGTTTTCTACTTAACGGCAACTGGGTTTTGGGCGCCATGACAGACTGTCGAATATGAACTTGCTAAAAGTCATTTATAAAATCCGTTTGTTTAATTACCTAGAAACCCGTAGGCTTTATCGAGAAAAATGTGTTTGATCCTTCTCTGCAGCTTCTGTTCGAAACACAATTCTGTCCGATGAATGCTTAGCGAGGTATGAGCAGAATAGCGTGCAGGTCTTCGTGAATGTAAATACGTCGTTAAATATGTCTCATATAAGTAAAAATTAATCGGCTCAACAAGTTTCGTAAAAATTCTCAAAGAGCAAATTCGTCCAGCTCTTCTCGAGTTGCTCCACATGTACGGACAGACAGCGAAGTTGGCGCTCGGCAGGGTTGTGAACGCGCCTGTGAAGAGAACACCCGAAATTATATAGATTGTTGAGTTTATTGTTATGTAAATGACTCCGTCATCTCTCGTACAACTGTTCTCTGCAGCGCCCTGTTCTCAAACGTCCACAAACTCAGCCCAGTCCCAAGGCTCAGAGATTAAGTTTCACACCCATAAAAAGCATAAGAAGAAACTAATGTTCCATTTTATATTTTGGGCTTGTAGACTTGGACGGGAACCTCAGGTTTCTGAAATCAATACTAACAGTCATTCCTCGAACTAATTTAGCGTAATTCTGATTTCTTTCTGTAGTTTCAAATTATTCCAATTTTCTATAGAGACTACAATAAATTATTACGTAAGCAAGTGCTATATAGGACTACCCCTGCATAACGTTTATCTACCACAATGCCAACATATCTCGAATACATGAAAGCTGTCAGACATAACCTCAAAATTTCGAACCTTCATAAATTGTGTAACTTTTAACGTGTAAAAAGAGAGTGATTCGTACTAAATATCAAAGTTGCCTTTAATATATGAATAATTGTGTTAAACGGAAAGAGTATTATAATATGTGGCCAGCAATGTGCCTGTGTTGTAATGAGGAAAATGGAGACTAACAAAAAGCTTCCAGTTCTTACACTTCACACCGGGAGCATAGTGACACTGGAGATGGCATCATTCTGAAATCAGAGAATCCGCTCCAGACTGCTGATACACGGATCTGATACTGAGACTTCTGAATGGAAATCACCTGCAACTAACTTGTTTAGGATTATGTAAACACAGCGCACGAAAGTGAGGGCAATGAAGGAAGAGAAGAGGAGTAATAAATAGTAGAGGGCGAATAAGGAAAGGCAGAAGAGAAGGTATAAGGGGGAAAGAGAAATGGAATGAAGCAAATGAAGTACGAAAGAAGGGAAGAGAGAGACACAGAGGGGATGCTAGCGACCTGTGAGGTTGTTTGAACTTGTAATTGGGGAGCCTGTTTTAAAAGGAATAGGGAAAAGAAACCCGACCGTGTCTGTGTGTGTGTGTGAGTGAATGCGCGGTGGTAATTTTCCGCACCTTTGCCTATCCTGCTGCAGTAAGGAGATTAAAATAAGAGGCCAAGACACAAAACTGAGCCGTGTAGATTACGCCCTACATTTTCATTTGCGTTAAGAAGAAAAAAATACACATATACACGGAGAGGTAAAAGAGAAAGAAGCTAATATGACAATAAACAAAGTGAAGCAGAAAATAAGGTGTAGTATAAGCCGGTATAAACATGTACAGGCGCGGTTATACAATGTGGAACATCTTCCAGTTCCGCAAATTTCTGTGCACACAATGCCACGAATCGCATATAGTATACAGAAGCCACTGTCGCGCCTCCTTTAAGCCCTTTGACAACTGGCATAATGAAGGTTCGTTAGAAGTATAGACTGATTATTAATTTAGGGTATGATGCACGAAGGGTTTTAATGAAAAAAATATAACCATATTCTACATTATTATAAACAGTACGAAAAGACTAGAACTAATATAAAGCTTTTGCCTAGGACATCTATGAACTGTCTCCTGGGAATTATGGGAATGTAGTGAGAATACTGTCTTGTGTGGGAAAGATGACTCAACATAAACAACAGACTCCGTGGCATGTAGTCCACAAGCGAACTATACCGACCGAGCGACCGCCGCTTGTCGGCGAAGTTAGTGCCAAATTTTGCCGATAGAGGGAGTCACGTGGTCAGTGCAAAGGATCCCCACGGTCGTTAATCTGGGTTTTCTAGACCGCAGCCACTATGTCCTTGAAACAGTTCCTCAATTATCCTCACGAGGCTGAGTGGACCCTATTCCAGACCCACTACATCTCAGAAAATCTGGTAGCGCCGGGAGTCGAACCCGAACCTCTGGCTCTGTAGCCGGGAACTCTGACCACTGGACCACAGGGGTGGTTAGTCCTAAGAAATTACTGCCTTTCAACTTCTGGGTCAATGACAAGTCGCAGGTACCGTTTATAAAGCATCGTTAAATAAATCGAGAATACGTGCCCCAGACGGGCCCAGTGTTTGAACTCAGGAGCTGCGAGTGCGCTGTCAGAACCCCATTTCACGCTCTTGCGCACTTCCACAATGAGAAAGCAAGACGTCGGAATGTTAAGGAGCCGGCAGTGTAATTCCTCTTCTGGAATTCCAAAGCTTGAGGCTACATTCTCTTGATTTCAGTCAGAGTGATGGCCCTGATTTAATTCATGTCATTCTGCTGACAAGCAGTAATTGAAGGACATGAATCTAACTATGTGTAAATATTGCTCCATCCCGAGTTTTACAGGAATGTAGACTTAACGTCCAAACTAGCAGCGCTCTGAAGGCGACATTCTCAGACGCGTAAAGTTACAGGCCAGAGAGAGCGAGTAGGGATTCCTTTGAAATGTCGACACTGGCCCAGATATTTCCTGCTTGTATGGAACCAGGAGTGTCATAGTCACTGGGCCTAGTCCCCACTTTCACAGCCTAATTATCTGATTAGACTACTGCGGGGTACAGATTTCTTCTTCATGAGTTAATGGACCCCCACTTAGTAAATAACCCCCTTGGCGTTTATAAAACCAGGATGTTCATTATCTTATACACAAAGGTTCGCTATGAACCCTGCCTTGAGACTTAAGGACCTAGTCCATGTCTGCACGGTTCCTTTAATAATATCCTCTAATGTTCAAACAAAATCCGTTTTAATATTGTCTTTTCATCTACCCGTATGTCTTCATCTTTTATGTTTTTCAGAACAGAACTTTATATTTATCTCATCTCCCGTATGATGCATGCCCCGCACACCTTAAATTCTTGACTTACGAGTAAATATCTTTACGAATTATAAAACTTTTAATTATGTCATTGTCTTCATCTTCCAAATAATCTTGTCCTCAGCTTCAGATGTTCTGCTCAGAAGACATGCATTCCAGGAATTTATTCATCCTTCAGAGTGAGAGGCCAAGTTTCACATTCATACATGAAAAGAATAGTACCCACGTCTTAAATAGGTTTCCTCAGCCAAATAACGCGTAAAATTTGTCCTTCTAAATGTCTTAAAATTCTTGGTCAAGAAAGAAAGTCAAGACTAGAACATGGAATCATTTACCATTCGAATTGGGGAGCATTTATATTAACGTACACAAGAACAGATATTTGCAGAAAGGCGCTGATGTGACAAGCATGAATACAGCTAATGACAAGAGAATGCTACTGACAGTGTGGCCACAGAGCACGTTACATGGTTCATGTAAAGCTATATACCAGCATGGGAACAGTTGTGGCACCAACCCTCACGATATTCACACAGCAAGGACAAGAGCAATCAGGACACCCAAATTCTATACCAAGACTCTCGGTTCCTCTCTGAACTACACTAAGGGCTTGGAAAGAACCCCCTGGTAGCAGGAACCGAAACGCAACACCAAATTCCGTCATACACGGTTCTGGGCCAGTTACTACCCTTTTCACTGCCACCTGCCAGCCCTTCTATCTTCTGCTTCGTCTTCAAGGTGATTTCAAAGAAATAAATCATCAACGAAATTGTGAATGCAGTTGTCACCACCGCAGTCGGTATACCGACTGGTTACGGAATGGACGACCGAGGAGTTGCAGTTCCAGTCCCTGTAGGATCAAGAATTTGCTCTTCACCGTGTCGTCTAGACCAGCTCTGGGGTCATCCAGTTTCATATCCAATGGGTACCGGGAGTTTTTCCAGAGGGTAAAGTGGCCGGGGAGTGAAGCTGACCACTCACCTCCAACTAGTGCCGAGATCAAGAAAATATGGATCTATGCATCCAGTCTCCCACACGCCTTCATGGCGTAGTGCTTGATTAGTTAAGCACAGGGCTAACTTTACCTTTTACCTTGTCACCACCAGCCTGTCGTGACCTTAATTGGGTACATTCCAAAAACTACGCCACCTGTACGAGAGATATCTATATTGTATTATAGGCCTATAGATACATCTCACGTTTCGCAAACCACAACGTCTTCCTTGGCGCTCTGCATTCACACATTTTCACCTCATGTCATACGACACTCTCATGAAACTCTGAAACAGAAAAAAAAAACTCCGTGGTTTTAGTCCGCAAGCGAACTATACCGACCGAGCGAGCGCCGCTTGTCGGCGAAGTTAGTGCCAACTTTAGCGGATAGAGGGTTTTGCGTAGTCAGCGCAACTAATCCCCACGGCCGTTAATTTCGGATTTCTAGACCGGAGCCGCTATTTCCTTGAAATAGTTCAGATTTAGAAATAAATATCAAAACAATGGAAAATCAGTGTATCAGAAAATTATATTCTTAGTGACTATCCAGTTTACATAAAGGCTGCCAATATTAAAAATCCACAAAGTACTTCTATAGTTTCATAAAGTAATAGTTATACTAATAAAATTGCAAGGATCAAACCACTGGAGACTAACACCAGGAATGAATGTGGTTTCCCAGTCATATCCAGTGTTTTTAACGAGGTGTGATGCTCGTAGACATGAGCGTGTCAAAACAGCTCTAAATAAAGAAACGGAAAGAAAGCGAGACAGAAAATTTGTGAACGATCCTACTGTACAGGATATGGTTTGTGTCTGTTCTTGGACTACAACTTCCGTTGTGGAACAGTAGTACCTGTGGATATTTTCCGTGTCACGGCTATGCTGCAGTTGGGCACAACAAAATTAAGTAGAAATACACACAAAACAAACATAGATATGCCAATAAGCTGAAAAACTGATTTTAAATATCAGATAACGTTTTCAACTTTTTATGTTATATGATTAATTCATGGAATTTCTTGATGTGAACGAAATTCTGTCAGAACAATACAGCTAAAAGCAATATTTACTTAATAATATGTTGTTTATATAGTGTATGTCATAATTCCGGGGATTTCATATTAACAGGGCTGGTCTTACGGTTTCTCGACCAAGGCGTAGGTGGGTGGACATTATTAAAATGGATCTGAGAGAGATAGGATGGGATGGTATGGACTGGATATATCTGGCTCAGGATAGGGACCAGTGGAGGGCTCTTGTGAACACGGTAATGAACCTTCGGGTTCCATAAAATGCTGGGAAATTCTTGAGTAGCTGCAGAATTGGCGGCTCCTCGAGAAGGGCTCAGCTCCATAAGTAAGTAAGCAAAGTAAGGTCTTACGGTTTCTACTGCAATAGATTTAGTTGGCAACTCCCAAGCAATGAGAGTCTGCTTTTAAGAAGATGAAATTTTGACTTGACAGGATATGCTGAAGAATTACTCGTAGAACTAGACAGGACGTTCGTATATTTTCTCGTGTAACATAAAACTAAGGTCCTTATAGAGCACTTCAGGCTCTCATGGGGGTCAGTGCTAACATAACCCTGTGTCTGAGTGATAGCGCCCTGTTGAGGCATGCCAGGATTCAAATTAAAGACTATTATATTCCGGTCATCAGAAACATCTGGAAAGTTTCGAAATGTGGTGTTGCTGAAGGATGGAGAAGATCAGTTGGACCGATTATGTGAGAAATGAAGAAGTGTTAATTAGAGTCAGTGAGCAGAGGAATATCCTACACGAAATAAGAAAATGGAAGACTAATTGGATTGGTCATGTTTTATGCAGAAACTGCCTTCTAAAAGAAGTTATTGAAGGAAAGATAGAGGGGCGGATAGAAGTGACAAGAAGACGAGGAAAAAGACGTAAGAAGATGCTGGATGACCTTGGGGACAGAAGAGGATACTGTCATTTGAAGGAGAAAGCTCTAGATCGCATTAAGTGGAGGAATTGTTTTGGAAGAGACTGTGGACCTGTCGTCTGACAGATTACTGATGATGATGATAATGATGATGATGATGATGATGATGATTCCGTACAGTGGCCATCAAAGCTACAGATCATATGTAAGGTCCTTGTAATCTGGAAATATAAGTTCTAAATAGCAACAACTTATGAGCTTTCAGAGAAAATACACTGACCCACTACAAAAGCGATGTTCTCTATTACTGCGTAAGATGTCTGAGCAATAAATCCGAGGCTTAGTTATCCGAGAAAGGTACAGTATCGCAGACAGCAATATTGCAGGGAAAGCGCTTCGAATTTTGAAGCCTTCTATCTTCTAGGATATAAAGCCATGTAGTTCGTCCAAAGTAAATAGATGTTTCGGAGGATTATGTCGTCTCCATCTTCATAAACCATCATGACGAAGCTTTTTATCCTGCCTGTTTCGTGTTGTTTTATTGACTACCACTTCAACCTTAAAGTTTGAGGCGAAAGGTTCCTCCGAAAAGTCAGTTAATTCTCGACGGACAACCTTTATATCACCCTATAACCACCGCTGTGAGAACCTAAAATCAAATATGTCAGGTTTTGCTGTATTAAGCAGTGCAACGCAATGCGCATGCGTGAAGCCGCATTGGGGCGCTGTTTGTCATTCCACTGTTTGACGTGTTAGTGTAAGCTATGTTACATCCTCGCTTTACAGGTCAGTGAACGGCAGGAGTGGATCAATTCCACGGCTCGAAAGAAGTCCTGACTGCTCGACATTAGCTCAGGATATGTAAAGAACACTGTGTAAGCTGACCGAGATGACAATTTGCAGGACTTGCGGCACAGAACCAAAGGGGCATTAGTAACAATGTCCCCAGTATTGCCGCCCACGGTGTCGACTGAGCTACAATATTTTGATGTTTACAGGCCTGTGAATAGAGCCCATATATGCATCAGCTTACCAGCGTGCCCTGTAATTTTGAGTTTCATTAATTTATATTGAATTCTATGCAGTGGCGTGTTGGTCAAATTGATATGCCAAACCTGAGTGTTCTGCGGTTCGGCTCTCGTGTCTGCAATTTCTTCTGTTCTTTACATCAATAAGTCTTACGTCACCAAACCTAGAATTCTTTCTGGGACATGCATATTTCTAAGTTGCCTTATGCAAGAACAACTTTTGTGCACATAAGAATGCCGTCTTCTGAGCTCTAGTGCCGTGTATATATTGTGTAAAGCGACGTTACTGATTAACATTCCTCCGAAACGTCGGTTTAAAAACACTGAAGAATGCCGTCTTCTGGGGTGTGGCACCGTGTATATGTATTCTTCAAAGTTACCCCCGTGAAAACCTCAAATCTTACACATGTTCTGGTATATATCAATATTCCTGATCTTAATCTAACAATACCTGATGAAGAGATCCGACGCGTATGTGATAGTCTTATTACTGTATGTGATGTATGTTAATGTTTTGTGTTTGTTTTCATTTTGTGTAACTAGCACTTCGAGCTGTAACACATCAAACAGCATCACAAATTGAATTTAAAAACGGGTACGTGGCGGTTGTTTTAATTCGTTGTGATATATTAAAACATTTACAACTTTAAAATATTTATAATCAATTCTTGTTGTGAGATTTATCAGAATTAATAATTTAATTAAGTATGATGAATTTAGCTCTTCATGCGAACAAAAAAACATCGGATAGATGGGAGAACAGATTTGCAAACACCGAGCTATAAATTATTACCAATGGGAATATAACAAAATAATAATGATAACTAAAAGAGCTATAAAATTTTGCAGATGGTTTTATACAGCATTTACTATTATATAAACATCAAAGGACAGAATGAAGTTTTATTTGAGTAGTGAAGTGTATGCACAAAGCCTGTTCGTTACCACATGAAATCATGAGGAAGTATTATGGTCACATTTTTAGGCAAGGTGAATTGATCAAGTAGCAAGTAGAATTGATAGACAATTTACAAAATGACGGCGCAAAATATTACATGTCACTGAATATGTGTGTCAGCATGTCGTTCATGGTACACATGATTCTCACAATAAAGAGCGACTCTTCACCTAGCGTTAAACGGCAGATCATTTTAGTGGCGATGTAATGTGTTTTCTTTGGAAATGGGGAACGGATTTTAAAATTGTTTAGATGGTATAGGAAAAAATTTTTAGATCCATCAATTATTCCCATAAATCAGTTCATCTATCCACAGACGAGGAAGCATAAAGGAAACGACCAATTTAGAATAAATTCGAGGCGGTGGACGTATATTAATATTTATTTAAGAAACGTTTTAAATAGTTTATACATTTTGAGTCATTTGACAATGTTGATGAAACATAATATGCTACACATTTGTTAGCAAAACAGGTTTAAAACTCCATGTTTCATTCACTTTAGTTCCACGTAAAGCCCGCGTTACTTATGCGATTGCATACATTTCAGAGGTGTATCCCACATGAATTCAATTTAAAAAGTCTTAGAAAATATAAGAACTCGTAAAACATAGCCTACGTGTTATAGAGGCTTAACTCGAGATGTTAAGTTTTCATGGCGGTGAATATTCATAGTGTGGTCTCCTATAACACCGTATAGTCTGGTAAGAAAAACATATTGCTTCAATCTTAAAAGAATGTATGTATATATGGTGGCAGAGCGTAGAACAAACCAGATAACCCAGAAGACCACAATTTGTTATGTCTTACACAATATCTGCATAAATTTCAATTTCGGGAGAATCATTAGTAGTGGGCACTATAAAAAGAGGGGGGGCAAATGTGCGCCACTGAAAGGATTGTCCAGCATCGTACTATTGTCCTGATATCCAAATGATACCCGCATAGCATGTACCTACCATGTGTAGGAGGAGAAAAAGCCGGACTCCTATATTTCGGCTTCCAGATGTGCAGTTGCCGCGTTGCTTGATAATGAGCTGTACCCTTCAAAGGATGAATAAGGCAAATTCGAAACACTGAAGAAAACAGAAAGAAGAGAAAAGAAAATTAAGGAAGAGGAGTTTAAATATTAGAAAAGCGATGGAGAATAAAGAAAAGAAGCGAGAAGACAAGGCTAAAGAAGAGGAGATGAGGGAATAAGGAAGGAAATGGGAGGGGAAAGAAAATATGAAAACAGGAGATGAGAAGGAAGAGTAGAATACCATGGAGGAAGAGGATAATAAACAAAATAAGAAGAAGAAAGAAGAGGACAGTAACAAACAAAAAGGGAAGGCTCATTCTTGATGCCTTGGGTTCGAAACGGCAATTAATAGCTTCGAGCTTTGCAGCAGAGCGCTTCTTCCGGTATCATCTGCACAACGATATCGCTGTAGGCGTGATACGGGGTACGTCAGTCCATGAATTAGTCCAGAAGTAAGAGAATCAACCAGTCAGTCAGTCTACCCGCCTGTCTGTCTATCAAGTGGTCAGTCAATTAGTAAGGGTATACTTTCAATTAATGTGTCTGTTACGTAGTCACTTCAACACTGAATCAGTCCTCCTGGCTGCCAGGCAGCTAGACACCATATGCTCTGAACTTGCTGATCTGGAGAACAACCGAAAGAAGAAATTCTCCAATTAGTGACCGGGAGATACGAATCTGGACTCGCGTGTTCTTCACACGGACACGAACCTGCCATTTTATTAAGAGGAACTGCGCTGACGGCGCAATCAGGATATTAAACAGTTTCCCACCTGAAACATCAATCACTTCTCTGGTGACAGTTGGTACCATCATCATATGAAACAGGGTTACTTAACTCGATCACCGCTTGCTGCGGAACAGTTACATCATCAAAATGAGGACAGGTACTTTCAGAACCTCGTGTAATCGAAAAGCTTCACTCATCATTGGCAATGTACACATCTACTTCGCAGTCTGCCTGATTTCACTAAAAGAACCAGATGCTTTCTTGCCACGCCATTCAGGAAGCGTGTCCTAAATCCAGGCTTACGAAAGGTGTTCCACCTGGATATTCTTATATTACAGACGCCAATCTATTCTTGCAGTGAAAATCAACAGGATATAAACCAACCTACACTATTATTATACATTTAAAAAGTAAAGTTGTCCCTCTGCTTAAGAAATTAAGCACGACGCCATGAAGGCGTATGGAGGAGTGGATGTATGGATCCACATTTTCTAGACCTCAGCACTAGCTGAAGGTGAGTGGTGAGTATCACGCCCTGGCCGCTTTACCCCAGGATGAAGAGCCCCCAGTACCCAATCGACCCCAGAGTGGACCCCAGAGCCGGTGTGGACGACGTGGAGAAGAGCAATTCTTGACCCTACGAGACTCGAACTCCGGCCCCTCGGTAGTCCAGCCCGTAGCCAGTCGCTATACCGACTGCGCTGTCCAGGCTTACTGTAAGCTTACATAACAGTATTAATATGCGTGTAGATAATAGATCGATTACTTTTCAACTTATCATGTTACCTATACACGACGCTGACAAGCATTTCAGATAAAACTTACAGACGAGTTCTATCTTCTGAGATATAAAGCCGTGCAGTCTCATGAACCCAACCGACGTTTCGGAGTAACAACCCCATCTTCTGTGTCAAAATGTTGACAAAAAGAAACCAGCGAGCAGAGTTTGCTGCCTGTTTCATGCTGGTGTCTTTCTTATCTTAGCATTCGGCTCTGAACCTTTTGTCTTTCACGAAATTCAACTCAGACTCACTCACGAAGCTTAGCCCTTCTTGAGAAACACCAATTGTGCAGCTACTCAAAATTTTTCCCAGAATTTTATGGAACCCAAAGATTTATTACCGTGTTCATAAGAGCCCTCCACTGGTCCCTATCCTGAGCCAGATCAATCAAATTCATACCATCTCATTCTATCATTCTAAAATCCATTTTAATATTGTCCACACACCTACGTCTTGGTCTTCCTAGTGGTCTCTTTCCTTCTGGCTTTCCCACCAATATCCTATATACATTCCACTTCTCCCCATTCGTGCTACATGCCCTGTCCCCTTATCTTCCTTGATTTGATCATTCTAATTTTACTTGGAGAAGAGTACAAGTTATGAAGCTCCTCATTATGCAGTTTTCTCCAACCTCCTATCACTTCATCCCTCTTCGGTCCAAATATTCTCCTCGACACAATGTTCTAAAATGCCCTACATTCCTCCCTTAATGTCAGAGACCTAGTTTGACACCCATACAGAACGACAGGCAAAATTATAGTTCTGTATATTTTAATTTTTATATTTTTAGACAGCAGACGAGAAGACAAAAGGTTGTGAACTGAATGGTAACAAGCATTACCCGAGATTAATCGCCTCTTAATTTCTTCCTGAATCAGGTTTTGATTTATTGTCGTTCCCAAATATCTGAACTGTGCCACGTTTTTAAAACATCTGTTAGCTATCTTTATGTCCTGATTTTGTCCTGCATTTTTGTGATGAGAGAGCTACATATACATAAGTTTTCTCTTTGTCATGAAATTGAAGTATGCTATAAAATTCTCAAAATTCACGAACACATACAAACAACCTGTATCGCATCTTATTACAATCTTATAACTTCGCTTAGTTTTACAGTGATGTGCACTTTAAAGGAACAAAGAAGTCTGTCTGCCTGTCTGGAACGTTTATTGAGACAGGAAGGGTGCAGAACTGAGACCACTGTTGAAGAAACGAGCGATGAAAGTACCAGACCTATATACGTGTACAGGAACACAAGAGTTTGATCAATGAAATATAAATACAGTTTATGGAACATGAGCTGAGTTACTGTTGTTGATGGTCATGATGATATTGGTGCTACCTGCGGTCGTTAGCATGCTCCACTGCTGGAAACCGACATATGAATTACGCAACGCATATACATCTGTGGCATTTACACCATGAATCATCATTACAGGTATTTTTCTAGCAGTTGCTGGACCTGTTAGCAGTGTTACCACTACACACAGACACATGTGCACATATCACGGGACCAGACGTCGCAGGCCAGTCGCTGCACTCACACTAGCAGGAAAGGAAGAACCTGATACTAAGAATGGAGCGATACTTCATACAAAAAGACCTCCGTGGCCTGTAGTCCGCAAGCCAACTATACCGACCGAGCGACCACCTCCTGTCGGCAAAGTTAGTGCCAACCGTAGCGGTTAGAGGGTGTCACGTGGTCAGGGCAATAGATCCCCACGGCCGTTAATCTAGGTTTTCTAGAATGGTGCAGATATTTCCTTAAAATAGCTCCTCAGTTATCCTCATGAAGCTGAGTGAACCCCGTTCCAGACCCATTACTTCTCAGAAAATCTGGTACAGTCGGGAACGAACCCGGGTCCTCTGGCTCTGTAGCCAGGAACGCTGACCACTAGACCACAGAGGCAGTTCCGATAACTCATACAAGTTTATGTAAAGGTATAACTGTTCCCCTGTTTGCGCACCACAACATGTAGGAACATTCGGGGTACGTAATGGCCCTGGTGCACAACAGGTAGGCGAGCGAATGGGCTCCGCTGTGAACAGAAGACTCTCCCTGTCCTGATGACAAATACGTTGCTAGCGAATTAACTAAGTTATCTGTGCAAAGTAGCTGCTAGAATAATAAACTCAAAACGGAAGATATTTTGGGTTAATATCATTACAGGCACTCAATCAAGCATACTTTACTGATATGTTCGGATTTTGGACTTTATCCATCGTCCTGGTTTTT
>NW_019723915.1:732648-735021 GCF_002891405.2 Cryptotermes secundus | reverse complement strand
ATTATTACGTCTATAGGCCTACAGCATAGCATGACAAGAAAATTAGTCTACAGTGAATTGGAAAGGATGAGGAAGGAGGCGGTCGTAGCATCATTTAAGGCACTAAATAAATGTACAACTTTCTGCGCAGGCTAAGGGAAACTTCGATAGTCTTCTGTCAGGATTACCGGAATTAGGCTGAAAGTTCAAACCGAGATTTGGGAGCAAGAGTGCCTACCACTCGACCGCGTCTGGTGTCGAGACTGTACATAAACAATATACGTACAGGCTTATATATAAACAGAAACACAGCTCTATTTGAGGCATTCTTTCCATGTGGCATATGTTCAATGATATGCAACGTAAAACATTTTAATGTTCATATACAACAGTTCTATAGGGCACACGGTAGCGTAGCTGGTTGAGGCACTATGCTACAAGCTGAAAGGTCGCTGGTTCGATTCCCTATGAGGTCATTGAAATTTGAACTGATCTAATCCTTTCAGCCGAACTATGACCCTAGGGTCAATTTACCCTCTAACCGAAATAAGTACCACGAATCTTTCTGGGGGGTAAAGGCCGGCCGGGACGTAAGGCTGACAACCTAGCGGCCATCTGTGAGATGATTGCCTAGAAAATGTGGAGCCTCACAACCCTACGGGCTTCCGCGGTCTGTTACAGGGATAACTTTACATTTTCTATGTAATAACTCTACTTTCATATTTTTAGAAAAGAAATTTATATCTGCATTCATCAAAACATGTGTACTGTACTGTACGCAACATTAACATCCTTTATTAAAGGCTATAAAGAAGGAACGGATAATCCTAATTCCTAAAGACCGCATTTTGAAATTACGAGAATATCAGTTACGGCTACAGTTTAAGTTCTTGTTTACTCTTGAATGTTAAGGTGAAGACAGAGGTTTTATGGTTGGAATTACCAAGAGGCACAACTAAGGGAACAAAATATGAGGCATCAGGTGGTATGAAACAATAACAATACAGGGCCTATTGCAATCTTCTTCACACGTCACGAATCGGACCCACTAGACTGTCCACATTGAGAACTAGTTCCAAAAGAGTGAATCTGTAGGACTTCTCCAACGGGACACGGGGCAACACAAGACTCTGTAGGGAAAAAAAAACCTCCGTGGTTTCAGTCCGCATGCGAACTATACCGACCGAGAGACCGCCGCTTGTCGGCGAAGGTAGTGTCAACTTAGCGGATAGAGAGTGTCGCGTGGTGAGCGTAACGGATCCCCACGGCCGTTAATTTCGGTTTTCTAGAACGGAGCCGCTTTTTCCTTCAAATAGCTCCTCAATTCTCCTCACGAGGCTGAGTGCACCCCGTTCGAGACTCACTAGTTCTCAGAAAATCTGGTAGCGCCGGGTCGAACCGAGGTCATCTGGATCTGTAGCCAAGAACTCTGACCACTAGACCACAGAGGCAGGCAGAATCTGTAGAGAATAACATAGAAATTACAGGATGTACATTCACGCCCGGGGCGAGGTTCAATCAGGCATCCCTGCATTCGAGAAGCCGAAGGCCATAAGTATTAGACAGCAAGGCAATACTCTTAGACCCTACTGTTCCTGACTGCTATACAAAGAAGTGAATATATAAATCATAATTGCAAGACTGTTAGTAGCTTTCAGATAAGAAGCCACTTGAAGCTAAAAGCATTAGAGAAAAAGTGAAGTGAAAGAGGATTACAAGATTTGGAACACTAGCAGAACTTTCACATCTATTTGCAATGGAAAATATAGCAGTGCCACAGGCTGACAATGAAGAAACAAGACCCGCTGCAACTGAAGTAAATATACTAGGCTAGGCTACAGATTGAAAGACCAGCCCTCGATTTTTGTGTACTTATTTCTTTCGAGAAGAACGTATAAATATGAATTCAGGAAAGAAATAAACATATGCAACTAAAACTTCAGAAAATGGAAAAAAAAAGGAGAAAAGAATTCGTGTGCAGTAAATGGTTGAGTACAAATAAAAATGTATAATAAGGTAAACTGTACAAATATTTCATAGAATGAAGTTAGATATACACAATTCTCATTTGGGGTTATGGGTGGATAGAAATTGAAATTTTAAAGTGATTGAAGAAAATAGTAAAAGCAGTAAAGGTAAGAGTAGTGGTGGTGGTAGTAGTGGTAGTACTAGTAGTAGTAGTAGTGATTGTGATGGTGTTGGTAGTAGTAGTAGTCTCCCTCAATGATGTCTCCACCTTATCGTGGTATGGGTGCTTGAGTATGCCAAGGACCCTGAGAGCTATACCAGCGGTAGCGTAGCTACTGGCAGGGCCTCCCTTGCTGGACAGGTAAAAGGGTAGGCATCAGACGAAGAGAGACACCGAAAACCAAAAACTGATGCCGGAAGCAGCGT
>NW_019723915.1:672984-732546 GCF_002891405.2 Cryptotermes secundus | reverse complement strand
ATTTGAAGGAGAAAGCTCGAGGTCGCATTAAGTGGAGGAACTGTTTTGGAAGAGACTGTGGACCTGTCGTCTGACAGATTACTGATGATGATGATGATGATGATGATGAGTAGTTGTAGTAGTACAGTGTTAGTAGTAGTGCTGGTAGTAGCACCAGCGATAAAATAGAAGATACTCATGGAAGCTGGTACATACAAGTACGCAAAGCTGCGAGTCTGGCGCTACGTGGACTGAAGGCACTGAATCACATCTAAATAAATTGAAACTAAATTAAATTGAGCAATTTAGAACCTGGTACTAGATGGGGGTTAGGATTCATCTTCACGTTCCCGCTGCAGTACCCTCGATAACCAAACTCTCCGTTAAATATTGGGTAGGAGGTTGGGCAGGCCGCCGAACTGAATTGGACATTCTGGCGAAGAGAAGAATCCTCCCCCAGCAACACTAAGAATCAAATCCTGATCTTCGAGCCTGTTAGCTGATATTATACTGAAGTACCTGTTCCTGTTAATGAAGAAACCAGTCAGGACTGAGTTTAACGCACTATTCTAGAGACCTTCTGCGTAAGCGGACGAGGAAACTGGGACATATATGCTCTGGGGCGAGACAGACTCGAGAACTTCTGCACACAGAGCGCGGTTACTGGCATCTTCAAGGCGGCGTTGTGCTATTTGTGAATTATACACAGCCCTGGATTACAGGTGCCTAACTTGGAACAAAGAGAATCGGTGAATAAAGACGGATTTCAATCTTGCAGTCGCGTCAAGACAGGCAACTCTCTCTGAAGAACCAGGCAAGGAAACTGAGGGACCTTCACGGATCCCATCAAGACGCTTTGTTCAGTCGTAAAAGACGTAAATATGGCAACGCAGCAATGTTCACATTATGTGAATGCGAATAACTCTATTCCTGCATTTCTACCTTCAACAAACTCTAACGTTCCCATTATGTGAGTCTTCTCTACGTCTGCAGTATTGCCTTCCACTGGGTACGTTTCGTTATTACACAGTATGACCCAAAAGACACGTATCCCAAAACATCCTCTCTTATTAACAGGAACGTTCTGGTTTAATCCTGCCAGTCAGTTTGTAGAATGGTATCGCAGCGCTATAAAATTTTACACTGAACATAGAGGATGTCATTTCGAATAAATTTGTAAATCATTAAGAAATAAAAGAAATTTCTAATGTATTTTAGTGTACATTACTAGCCAGTTAGGTAAAGCTATCCTTGTAACTGACCGTGAAGGCCCACAGTTTTGTGAGACGTCAAGGAATCTGCATTTTTTTTTTTACAGATGACGATTAGATTTTTAGTCTTACGCGCCGGCCGCCCTTTCCCCCAGGAAAATTCCTGGTACTAATTTCTGTTAGAGGCTGAGCCTGGAAGGATTAATGAATTTAAAAATCCAGTGGCCTCAGATAACTGTCCTTTGGACCACTCTGTAGAAACATAGCCCTGTTTTAATTCGCACAAAACTGCACAAACTGCTCGTGCATTTATGCTTCATTACAAGGATTCGTTAATTTTGAATAGAATATCGTAAATCTGTGGTAACAACTAGTTTCCGACAGTCGCAGGTGACCCGCAGTTTAGTTCCACGAGATAACTTATTTTGTGGTAACTGAACTCGAGGTTAATACTGCAAATGCCAACGCGCGACAGAAGGTGATCCTGACACAGTTTCAACCATCGCGCAATCGTTCAACGCATTTCGGTGACGTACACTTTAATATTGTTCCCGATATCCTTTGTGGTCTTCCGAGAAACGGCCAATATAATTCCTAAGCAAAACTTTGTGTGTGCTCATGGATATTCCCAATAAAGAGAAAAATAAACATAAAATTTTTGTGTTAAGAACTTTCTAAAATTATTCGTCTGTGCATACAGTTGATATAGAAATATCAAGAACAGATTCTATAAAATTTGTCTTCAGTTATTAAATATAATTAATATTATTATGGCAGAGTAAATTAAGGGAGGAACACAGACTGAGGGTGTTTGAGAACAGGGTGTTTGGGGAGAATATTTGGACCGAGGAGAGATGAAGTGATAGGAGGTTGGAGAAAACTGCATAATGAGGAACTTCATAACTTCTACTCTTCGCCAAATATAATTAGAACGATCAAGTCAAGGAAGATGATATTGGCAGGGCATGCAGCACGAATAATAGAAGAGGAATGCATATAGGATATTGGTGGGAAAGCCAGAAGGAAAGACACCACTGGGAAAACAAAGGCGTAGGTGGGTATACACTATTAAAATGGAACTTAGAGAGATAGAATGGGATTATATGGATTGGATTGATCTGGCTCAGGATATGGACCAGTGGAGGGCTCTTGTGAACACGGTAATGAAACTTGAGTAGGTGCACAATTGGCAGCTCCCAAAGAAAAGCTCAGGTCCATAAGTGAGTGACATAGTAAATAACTGTCGTTTGATTTCCGCCGCAGAATTTGATGCTTCTAAAATGAAATAATTATGTTCTGGTCTCGTTATGAGAATGCAGGACAAATTCATAGTGCAAAGTTTGGTAAGAAATCCTCCCCAAATGTAAATAAGTTAAAATGTTTGAAAACGAAAGCTATACCGTGGCGGTGTATGTTTGTACCAGTTTACCGACCATGTTCACTAGCTTTCATCCTACGACCTCGGTGCGCAAACGCCCTCCCCCTTTCTTTTCCTTACCTGCCCGCCCTCCTCACTTAAATTGTCATTTCCCCAGGGCAATGTTTTTGAACCACAAACAGCTTGCTGAGACTTCATACAGTGACGTGGGCTCTTTTCTTTTGGTTCGGGCATCTAACAGTTATTTTGGTTTGTTCTCTGCCTCCAGTACGCAGGCCGGCTCACATGCCGCCTGTATAGGTAAGCTACGTCTGGTTCCCAAGATTTGTAATTTTTCATTTTGGGGCTGCAGGCGACATTTCTATTTTCTGTTGTCCGTTCATTTCCGATAGGGATTATTGTTAATATTTTCACTCAGCTTCAGCATGACAAATATTTGTATGTTTCTGATAAATATATTGTGACATGACGCCTGAAAGCCGGAATCGGTGGAACCAGAGCGAAATTCCATTGTTAGACAACGGCTCGAGATACACGCGTTCCCCCAGCAACGAAGTGGCGCTGGGGCAAGTTTTCTCCGAGTAATTCGGTTCCCCTGCCAATCTTCATTCCACCAATTGCTCCACAATCACCCTCACCTATCATCTGGGGCTGGTACAATAGGCCAGAAGTGGCCGCAGTACAAGGGACTTAGTCCCGCACCACTAGCAATAAAAGAATTACTTTTACTCTATCAGGAATGTTCATTTCATCTTCTTTCGCGAACTGGGGTACATGTTCCACTGGACTACGATATTGTTGGAAAAAGGTATTCACAACTAATTCCAGTCTTGTACTTAAGAAAGATACTAAATGAAAGTTATTCTCAGGAAATGATCTCTCTCTGTAGAGCAAGATGCCGGAACAAAGCTGTCTTTGGAATGCCAAAAGGATTTCCTGTTTTTTTACGTTTCTACGAATCATCAACATAAATTTTACTCTCTTTCAAGAGCGTTCGCCTCTACAGTCCAGTCTTGTTTCAAAGCATGATCCTGAAAACACAGTTTGAATATTAATAAATTTCTCTTGAATTCTGAGTACCTTCAATGCTTGTATCTTCTTACACGTCTCTAGGTGTGAAAATGCCATGTGCCCCACGGCACAGCAATACCGACCATTGCATGTTTCTCAATATTTCCACTTTGGAATGATTCTTACAGATAAATTACAGACTAGGATACTGAGTACCAGTCTGAATTTTGAGATACCCCAAAAGCAATGTTATAGCCCCGCGAGATATGAAAAAATAACTGATATAAAAATATTTTTTCAGCTGAAAATTTCTTTTTAAAATTACAAAGAAAAACTCAGAGTTCATATCATTATCAACACACCTTGTGGGCTATATAACAGCATTCTTATACATTAATAAGGGGGGAAATATTGAGTTTCTCACAAAGAACAGCACTTTCCCCTACATATTTACAGTACTTGAAATGTCACCACCAAAACATGACGTTAACTACTAGATTTTGCGCGGCCGGAATTCTGTTATCGACAAGATCACAGCCTTAAGAGGAGTTTTGTACATTTTTGAAAGAGGCTACAATATCACAAAAATATCCATAGCCCTACTGTCGTTCCACATCAGGAATTCGGACAGCCACCAATTTCGAATTGCTGATGTTATGAAAGTGAAGAGCATACAGCTTTGTGTGAATGTCCCAATTTTCATAATATAAATTGAAGAGAAATGAACTCAGACATGAAAACAAAAGTTTTATAAAGCATATCGTGGATAGTTAAACTCCAATATTGCTACTGCATTCCCCGGGGCTTCCAAATTTAAAATTGATATCGTTTTATTATTTGTCACTTTGAGGCCGCATAGGAATCATTTGGTGCATCAAAAAAACTGACAAGCAACAAAGAAATCTACAGTAAGGGTTAAGACGCGCCTGGCTCCGTGGCTACTTTTATGTGAGCAATGAAACAGCGACTGACAATCAGCGCTTGCGCAGGTGAGTCTCGCATGCAAAAACATATGTACATTGGCTGAAGATATGCCAAATTTATAAACAGGTACNTCCTTTCCTTCAAGAGAATCCTACTAGCCACACCAGTTCTTCGTCATGTCATTGACGTCAATAGCCTGTCCTCAACCTACCGGTTTTTCTTGACTACCGCACTTCCTAGTGCTATTGACCTCAAGTTTCCTGTACTCACTGGCCGTTCCCCCTCTCCCTTAGTCACACACCATATATGGCCTTAATCGCTCCCCACTGCTCCCATTGGTCCGTTCTCCCTAACCACCCCCCCTGCCTACTTCGTATATAAGCAGCACCTTCCACATCCTATCACCACAGCTACAGCTCTCCGCAGCTATTCAACTGCTCTGAAGATGGAGGCGCTACGTTCCTCCGAAACGTCGGCCAAAACGAAGAATACACGGTGCCTAAACCCAGAAGACAACTTTCTTCATTGTCATCGCCGTGAAAACCTCAAAACTTACAGGTACTTACAAGTTCAGTATCGACATAATACTTAACTTTCAGATCGGCTCTTTATAGGATAAAACAAACTCCGTTGTTTTAGTCCGCAAACGGGCTACACTGACCGAGCGACCGCCGCTTGTCGGCGAAGTTAGTGCCAAATCTAGCGGATAGAGGGTGTCGCGTGTTCAGCGCAAAGAAATCTCCACGGCCGTTAATTTTAGTTTTCTAAACCGGAGCCCCCATTTCCTTGAAACAGCTCCTCAATTACGCTAACGAGGCTGAGTGCAGACCCACTACTTCTAAAAAAAATCTGGTAACTCCGGGAATCGAACCCGGGCCTCAGGATCTGTAGCCAAGAACTCTTATCACTAGACCACAGAGGTCGTCTTCTGTTCAATATATTTCCCTAATATTTAAAAATTGAAGCGGACTACATGTAGGAAGCAGCTCATTCTATGAATACCGGCATTCTCTCCTCGAAAGCAAAGTGTACTACGGTGTCCGTATCACATCCAGAAATCAGACTCCAGCTTCATCTTACTTTCAAAAGAAGATTAAGCACCAGCTTTCTGCTACTTCTTACTTCAAAACACGCAGCACCCCTGTTAACTGAAGAGGACTCAAATCATATTACAATACGATTACCATAAAGAAGTCATTCTGGAACTTCATCCCCCTTAGAAGTGGTTGCTCTTAAATATAGAGAACGCCTCATTACAGAAGAAGTGTGTGAACATGATAAAAGTGAGAGGGGGATACTGTCCAGCTACCGGCGACAATCCTCTGGGAACTGTCGACAGGATCACTTGGAAGGGGGTTGCTCGGTCTCTCGGAAAGGGGAGTGAAAGGTATTGACCTCAGCTAGAGCGTCGTTGTGTTCCTGGGAGAATGGCGTAGTGGCCCCGAGGAGCTCTTCAAAGAGGCGCTTCGCTGAACATGGAAATGGGAATTATGCGGAGGATAGAAAGAGATTATTGTCACAGATGCAAAGAGGCTCAACACGAACGTAAACACAGGTGGCAGAAAGGGGTTGAGTGAAGTATCGTAATGATAAAACGCGTTTGAAGTCACACAAATTTGCCTCTATGTACTTAAAATTTAAATATTTCGGGCCAAAAAACATGGTTTATTGACGGTAAAATGAAATTAAGTTGTTGGGCGTAAAATTAATTGTATCTTGAAGCAAACTGGCCTATATAACATGAAACTGAAACAATTGTTCACTACATGTTGCGAGACACGAAAGCTGAACTATTCCACTGTATTCAGTCGAAGAGCAGGAGTGCCACATGGCAATCACGACACGTATTTTAGGTCTATACTGCATTTCCATGATATTGGATTTAGAGAATTTCACCATTCAGCAAAATGACTGGTGGGAAAATACATGACAAGTAAATAACGCAGTACGTAAAGGTAATATGCCTATAAATAAACACTATTAAAATGTAAATGAAAGTGCAGGGCCTAATATATGTGGCCTACATAGTCAAGGTAAAGGTAAGCTATACCTGTAACAGGCCATAGGGGCCCTTATGCTTGTGAGACGTCGAGAGTCCCACATTATCTGGACAATCGGCTCACAGATGGCGGTAAGGTTGTCAGCCTTACGCGTCGGCCGTCCTTTTCCACCCACGAAGATTCCTGGTACTCATTTCTGTGACAGGCTGAGTCAACCTCAGGGTCATAATGCAGCTATAAGGAAAAAATCCACCTCATTGGGGCTCGAACCCTGGACCTTCCGCCTTGTAGCATAGTGCCTCAACCAACTATGCTAGTGCGTGCCCCACACAGCTGATCACTCGTCCAAGGAGTCATACCGCCTGTAAAGTGATCAGAAAACTGAAAATCATAGGCCAGGGCCCAAGGGGCTGTGGAGCTTGTGAGAAAATAATTTATTAATTACGTAGCTATGTAGTTCATTAATTACCTACATCTATCTATCTGCGGTTCAACAGCCCTTGTGAAGCTTGGCCGCTTTTTCAGTTTCTTAATCTGCAAACATTCGGTAGGAGCCCTGGAAGGGGGGATCAGCCCGTTGCAAGGCCGCTAGCTAAACACAAAACAGCACAAACACAGAATAAATGTACAAAGACATCCATGCCTGGAGTGGGATTCGAACCCACGATCCCAGTGTTCGAGCGGACGAAGACGGTTTATGGCTTGACCGCGTGGCCAATGTGATCGGCAAATACTAACATCCTCACTACCTAGTTACATATCTCAGTCAGGAAACATAAGATGGACAGGAGCCATGCATGAACGAGATGCAAAATAAATACAAAATTTTTGGCAGGGAATCCTTAGGAAATAGACCACTCGGGAAACCTTGACGTAGATGGTAGGATAATATTGACGTGGAACTTGAAATGTACAGCGTAAGACATCGGACTATAGTCAGTGGGTACAGCATAGTATCGACCCAGAGACTTCTGTAAACAACGCCATGGATATCTGCGTTCTATAAAAAACAGGGAACTTACTGACCACCAGAGGGACTGTGAGGTCTTTAAGAAAGAAAATAGTCCCTATGGATAAAATTGGTAACTTCGTTCCTTACACATATATTTAAATACTGGTATAGAAACTTAATTCATCCCTTAGTTAAGGAAAACTGTGCGTTATTTATTTAGGTACTAACCAAAGAACGACACGGACGTACAGTGAGATTTGTCGTTTTTCTCCTGGTATTGCGCAACACTGCAGCAGTTGCTTCGCGGATGGATAAATGGGATATACGATCGAGACGATAAGATGCTACTTGCCTCCATTTTCATATCGCGTTTCTTCACGCATTTCTTCTCCTTTCTTCTCTTCACCACTTTCATTTCTAACCTGAACCACATATCCGGGATGCTGAACACACTGCCACTGGATACGAGAAACGGAAGGCCTTTTAGGGATAATGGCAGTTATAGAACACGAAATTTTTCGTTTCCGGTAGCGCACGTACTTAGAGGCTATTTCTGAAAGCAAAAAAATATGAAAAGTACAATATATTTGTGCAAGAGTGGTCTCTGAAGTCGGACACGAGCCACTGTTCTATGGTTCATGCAATGACGCTACAAGTACCCCAGACAGTGCAGTGTCGCCTGGTAGCACGATTCATGAGTGGTGACTGGAAACAATTATCTCTGTCAGGATTCGAACCTGGCATCTCCCCGAATAGGCTTATAAATCACAAGCCAGGTTACTCGGTCATACGCAATTACAAACAAAATAGTCTGTTTAGATTTGTTTAACTTCACGATGCGAGATTATTCTTCAACTGCTGATAGCCACCTGCTTTTACTCTGGTATCTTGATCGGCTTATTCGACCCTGAAGATGGAGATGATATGTTTTTCCGAAACATCAGTTAACTTGCTACGGAACATATGGCGTTATGTTCCAGAAGATAAAAGCTAATCTAAGGGCCCAACTGAGTCGGTGTCCTCCCCCCAACCTGAGGACGGAAAAATACTCTACAATTACTTAGCTGGTCATGAAATTCTCTACTTCTAGGGAAACCTGATGTTCATCATAATGCTTACAAAAGCCCGACCTTAGGCCAGCTACATACATTCCGTTTCATTACACACACTTTCTCTAAGATCCTTTCGACCTTATCATTCCAACTTCACCGTTGTCTTCTGTTCCTAAGAAGATTATGTAAGAATTAACGTTTCCATGGCGAGACTCTCCCACTCTTCATCCCTTCTTGTTCTTATACATCTGGCTGTTTTAAGACTGGTGGCTCAGTCTGCAGCCATCTCCTCACGCTGATTCTTTACTCGCGGATTTTTTCTACCCAGAAGATGAAGGCGATATATTACTCCGAAACGTCGGTTCACACAAGATCTACACGACTCCACATCCCTGAAGACTACATTCTTCATATTTCTATGAAGTTCTCGGACTAGAATTATGCATTCATGTATTCCCATTATGCGTGCTACATGTCACGCCAATATCATTCTCCTTGTTATAATAACTAAATTATATGTGATGAAGGGCAGACACTAAGGACTTCATTATGTAGCAATCCTCACTCTACTCCTCCTCCTCCTACTCCTCCTCATCCTCTTCTTCTTCTAGTTTAGGGCGAAATTCTCCTCCAAATTCTGAGACACTTTCGTATAGGGTCGTATCGATATATTGAAAAAGAGCACGCAAATTGTTAAAACAGTGTAGAATATGTGGGAAATCCCCCTTGTGTAGAGAAACATGAAAGAGAATCTTTATCCCTGAAAAACAATTAACGCCTTTTACAATCAAACGAAACGTCGACCCTCACACTTCTCCTATCCTACACATGATTTAAGATTCTCACAGCAGTGGTTATGAACAGTTTTATCTACTGGGATACAGCGCCGTGTATTCTGCTGAAAGCCAACCGACGTTTCGGAGGAACATATCGCCTCAATCTTCAGATCCGAAGAATAAGTCATTATTCTTGCAAGATTATTTTTCGACCCTGAAGTTGGAGGCGACATGTTCCTCTGAAACATTAGTTGAATTCCAAGAGACTATTTGACGTTACATAACATAACAAAATATCCCGGTTATGTTCGAGTACATGCCTACGTCCCATCCTCTCGATCATAAGAACAATCCAGTCACTAGAAGTCATATCGCTCGAACTGCTGGAATATCATAAGCATTTCTTTTAAAAAAATTCATCAACTGCAATTTTTAACATTAACCAGAAAAACGCAGGGAAAGAGCAACAATGTGTTGCTATCAAGATATTTTCTCGACAACTTTGATAACGGAGAAACAAATTAGAAAGTATGTGCAGAATCAAAGCAATCTTGAAGGAAGGAGTAAAACCTTTACGTGTATCCGTGGTGCATTCAAGGTTTCCGAAGGATTAGATCTTGTAACTTCTGACAGCAATCGCATTACCATTACGTGACTCAAATAAAAGCCATTTTTGGAAGACGTGGATCTCTCTTTCCATTCCTCCTCTTACTCTCTTTCCACTTTCTTCTTATATTTTCATTCTTCCTTGATATTTCCGACTTCCTTCCTCCCTTGTTCTGAATTCTCTCACTTTCTTTGTGTCCCACTTTATCTATCTACATTTCCCTACAAATTAAGTTGCAATAATTGTTATCGCATGATATTATTGCGTGTGGTCCTCAACCTTTAGTTTCCTTTTTCCCAGAGGCCTGAAATTCCTCACTGAACACTGTGCACATTTCAGATATGGACCTAATCTATCAAACAAAACTTCAGAACCCTACATTTAACGTCTGTAATGTCGTTCCAACGTCACGCGTTCTCATGGCTGCCAAGGCAGTATTGTTGGGGGCACGAAGTTGAAAGTGAAATTTCTGACTCTTGTGATACAATGCCATGGAGTCCACTGATAGCTAACCGAAGTATTGGAGTAAAAATGTCGTCCCCATCATTGGTTTCGAAGATTAAACCAAGAAATCACAATTAACTACCACCATTCCTCTACGGGGCCTGTCAAGAGTATCATCAGCGGATGACTTCTCTACTCAAGACACCTACTTAGAACAAATGTACTTATTACCCCATATTATCAAGGGTATATTGTAAAAATTATGTTAATTAAATAAAAGAGACCGCCATTAAACAGATTGTAAGCACAGATTCCTTGGCTTAGTCTTCGACCCAGAATATGGAGTCGTCATGTCTCTCCGAAACGTCTGTTGACCACTAACGGGCTCATAGTATTACATACAAGAAAAAATAACTCTTCATATCCACTACTTTGAGAATATAAAATCCTAAAAAGTTAAAAGTTGTTCAATATAGCGAGACCCCCAGTGGCATGATGTTCATGCCGAGAGTCATGAAAACCGTTTAATTTCTGTTTATTATTTTTAGGTGTTGACTTACATGCATCAGGCAATGAGGAACACTTCTCTCAGGCCGTAGTGGGCACAGAAACCACGATAGGCGCCACATCTGTCTCGCGTCAAAATGCGTACTGAGACAGACATGGCCCAATGCCTCTTTCCTGTTATAGTGCGAACTGAGACACATAGACTTACATTTCTCTCTAGCTAGAGTGGGCACTGAGGCAGACATGGACCCTACATCTCTCCAGTTATAGTTGGCACTGAGGCAGACATGGACCCTACATCTCTCTAGTTATAGTTGGCACTGAGGCAGACATGGACCCTACATCTCTCTAGTTATAGTTGGCACTGAGGCAGACATGGACCCTACATCTCTCTCCAGTTGCAGAAGACACTGAGAGAGACAGGTCGCATTGGGCACAGAGAGAAAATTTGGCCCTCCCTCTCTGTCGTTCTCATATCTTGGAATACTCACCGCCCTTAAAGTAATCGCGGTATGGATGTCTACGTAACAGATTGCCCGGATTACTTCACTTAGATCTGCCTCAGCCTAACTATAATATTACTTTGCATGAATGTCAGATTTATCACGAAGCACTATAAAGGCTCATTTTACGAAATACGTATGTCCGTTACACACGAAATTTTTACTTTAAATATTTTTCAAAGTGGGAATATGTAAGATGTGGATAGCTCAGTTGATATAGCAATGGACTACGGACAGGACGGACGGAGTTCGATTCCCGGTTTGAAGTATGGGATCTTTCTCTATTCCACAGCGTTCAGTCAGGCTCTGGGGTCCACCCAGCCTCCTATCCAGCGGAAGGACGGATATTTGCCCAGAGGTAAAGCGGCCAGGGCGTGAAGTTGAACACTCACCTACATATAGTGTCGAGGTCAAGTATAGTGGAGCTATACCTCCACTGTCCCTTATGTCTAATTAATTAAGCAAAGGGACAACTTTACTTTTTTGGTGAATATGTAAGGAAATATAAGAATTAATACTTTATATAAATATATATGGTATTATACATCGTAGTGTGATTAGTGTCTGAAGAGTACATATGTACTCTGCCTTCAATAACAGTATATTAGGACCAGAGAAATATTCAAAACAGCAAAGAAATATTTTCAGTCCTCCCCTTTGTTACACTTTCCCTTGCTTTTCCTGAATTATTTCGCTTCTCATTTGAATTTGCAACGGAAGGCTTCGCGCTATCCAGACAGGCGCTAAAATATAGCGAACCACTAATCACCGTTTCAAAAAAAAAAAATCTTTTGAAAAGTATATATCCAAGTTTTATCTCGCGTAAACAACTGCAAAAAGCCAGCTTAACTAGTGATGGCAGAAAAACGGCGAAACATCACAATGAATTTTAAAGAGAGTCTGAGACCCACATCTTGCTAACAAATGTGGGCTGGTTTGTCTCACTCTACAGGGTGGCGGCGAGTAACAGAAAACATACATTTTCTATTGTTGCGTGCGCTTCTTTCGGGTGTTGCCTAGAAATGGGTCTGCGTATCAAAATACAACACGATCATTTTAACTAAGGACATGCGAAGGGTGCCGTGCTAGGCGGCTAATCACCGGGTTCCTGCCGCGGCATCCCGGTTTGATCTCAGGCGAGGTCATGTGGTATTTGTGCTGGACGGAGTGGCACTGGGCGGGTTTCCTTCGAGTGCTTCGATGTCCCCTGCTAATTATCATTCCACTAACTGCCTCACATACATTAATCATCATATCATTGATGCTATAAGCCTATAGTCGCAACACTGACAGCATCGTGAAGAAGGTAAAGTTGTTCTTATGTTTAACTAATTAAGCACTTCACCATGAAGGCGTATGGGGAAGTGGATAGATCCAAATTTTCTTGACGTCGGCAATAGCTGGAGGTGAGTGGTCAGCTTCAAGTCCCGGTTGCTTTACCCCTGGGACAAAATCCTCCGGTACACATTGGATAAGAGGTTGGGTGAACCCCAGAGCCGATCTGGACGACGTGGAGAAGATGAAATTCTTGACCCTACGGGGACTCGAACTCCGACCCACCGGCATCCAGCCCGTAGCCAGTCGCTTTAACGACTGCGCTAGACCGGCTCCTAGCATTGTGAAATAAGCAACGTAAAACGCTAGAATGGGGGAACGCGGAAGGCCGTAATAATCGCCTACTCAAAACAATATCTTCGCACCAAAATCTCACAATCAAGACAGCCGACATATCTGTCACCACTCGAACTCACGACCTCCAGAACATGAAGTTCAGCGAAATAAAATTTTACGTCGTGCTGTTCAGAAATGTGGGCAGTTTTAGAGAACTGAAATAACCGCAAGAGGTCTCCATTCTATGAACACTGTTTCCTGTAACACTTCCTAAAGTTCTTGAATTCGAAAATTATTCAAGTTCATATTGTAACGTTAAATAAATAGTATGCGTCTTAACTCTTAGCCTTGGCTCAAAATCAGTCGAGTAATTTCCCGCATTACCAGTGCTAATATATGTAAAACTCTCGGCAGTAAAGGATATCCGCGAAGGTGAGAACCAGGTTCATGTATTCGCAAAAAAAGAAAAACTTTATTACACGAATCTACAAGATCGAATATATACAAACTTAGCTGCAAGAGGAAAAAATTTGACAGCAAAATTGAACTCAGATCTAATTTTCTCTGAACAAAACCCATAAAATATATTACAGAAACAGCTGGAGAGGCAGGTAGACAGACGGACGGACAGATATTTCGTTCTGCCACTCAAGGCTGCATTACTGGAATGGAACTGCGTGTCATTGATGGATGATTCATAAAGATATCAGCACAACACGTGAAGTATCAGCGACACAACTGACAATCTGCGTACCGAAAAGTAGGTGAAATACTACGTGTATGTTCTAGTGCACACTGAAGGTTTATGGTCTGTACATTCGGTAAGTGCTGACAGGTCGCCGTCAGTATGTGGTTTAAACAGTGAAATTAGTGGACTACGGACAGAGAGGCCGATCTAATGAATGCACTGTCTTGGCTCGCTCGTGGGTTCGAATCCCACTCGACACATGGTTGTTTGTGTTGTCCTGTGTAGGTAGCGGCCTTGCGATGGGCTGATCACTCGTACAAGGAGTCCTACCGTCTGCGTAAGAAAGATTACGAAACTGAAGAAGAGGCCATGGCCCAACAAAGGGCTCTACACTCTAGAGCCAGTGATGAACGAATGAATAAATGGACTAGAAGAGATTTTGAAGGAAGCGGTCATGGCCTAATCGAGGTACTATCATGCAATTTGCATTAGCCTGGTGAGGTTGAGGAAAGTCACTCACCCCAGTTAGGGCAGCTAGTGACCCAGGCGACACTGGAGTCCAGCACCTTCAGAATGCAATACAGAGCATTAACGTTAAGAGAAACTTCTGGGTATAAAAATGAACGAAGAACGCAATATAATGAGGACGCTGTGTCCGTCTTTCCAGTGCTTTATCTGCTCGCCTGAATGAATTTAGTCTGAACTTGGTACCGTGGATCTAACTAATATTATGGGGTAAATTTAATTTTATTTCTTATAGGTGCAATAAGGCGGTCACGGTAGCCGAGCGGTCTAAGGCACGTACTGTCTGCGCTCGCTCGGAAGCCGAGATCGTGTGTTCGAATCCCACATAATGCATGGATGATTGGTATGTTTATGTGTTTATTATGTGTTTGTGTTGCCCATTGTTTAGGTAGAGCCTTGCGACGGACTGATCATCTATTCAAGGAGTCCTACCATCTGTAAAATGATCATAAAATTGAAAAATCAGAGGACAGGGCCAATAGAGGCTATAGAGTCAGTGAAAAAAAAATTGAGTAAATATAACTCCCAATTTACATGAATCTTAACTCGTACTTAATCGATTTTCACACTGACCGTTGAGTGTAAAAGAGCTGGGTCTTTGTATAAAATACAAAACTCGTTCATATCTACAACATTCGGTAGAAACATTTGTAGACGGGACGGATATTTAAGGAAATGTATTATGAAAATTAATTTACGATTTTTAGCAGTGTGATGGGACTACCCCCTCGTTGGTGTCTCCACCTTATCGTGGTGAGGGGATTTGAGTATGCCAAGGACCTTGAGAGCTATACCAGCGGTAGCGTAGCTACTGGCAGGGCCTCCCTTGCTGGACAGGTCAAAGGGTAGGCATCAGACGAAGAGAGACACCAAAAACCAAAAACTGATGCCGGAAGCTGCGTCATCAGCAGCGACTTGAAGCACAGAGCAAATGATGCTCGAGATGGTTCAAGTTCGTATAGCAACAGGCGTGATCAGAGTGGTTTGACCGGCTGTTGTACTGCGATGTGGAAAGCAAATGGAAAAACTACCATATTATCACTTTTCCTGGATAGTCTCTTTCCAAAAACAGAGATACCATGTATGCGAGATGTTTCCTCTGGAGACAAAACAAACCGGAGGGGCGGATAGAAGTGACCAGAAGACGAGGAAGAAGACGTAAGATGATGCTGGATGACCTTGGGGAGAGAAGAGGATATTAAAGGAGAAAGCTCTAGATCGCATCAAGTGGAGGAACTGTTTTGGAAGAGACTGTGGACCTGTCGTCTGACAGATTACTGATGAATGAATGAAATGATGGGGTTACCTGTAACGGGATTAGTTCTCAGGAAATAAATTTGTAACCACAAGCCAATAATGTGTACATATTACAAAGAACGCATATACAAAACATTATGCACTCCAGTGGAGTACACTTAAATAAAACTCATATTACAGAGTGTCCTCTCATGAAGAAATTCGATACACACGATTTGTCGAGAGCTGGTGCTGCTCGCATTAGCAAATGATTTTCATTAGAGGCCTACTGATAGACATTTTTGTTTCAAATTTCAGTATTAGTGGCATAAATCGGAACCGATCATGGGACTCCTTGCACCTTAACCACATATGCAGTCGGCCTCAAGGATTCATGAACACAGAAAATGTTCGGATGAAAGATGACCAAAATAAAAAATGTATATCTCGGAAACTAATTGTCAAACACGTATCCGGTTTATGTCATCGGAAAGGAAAACTAAATTTTTTTCCCATGCCCGGCTTACGCGCGTAGGCCGCCACGTTTTTGCCACCATGTTAGGAATCACCTGGACAGAGAGATGGCCTGGGATATGAATTGGCAGAGGTGGACCAATCGCTTGGCCTCCTAGGTCGCCAGATTTAACCCCAGAAGATTTTTTTTGTGGGGTTATGTGAAGAACATTGTCTACCAGGTTAAGATAAACGACCTTCAACACCTGAAAGCCCACATAAGGGACGCTGTGGCTATGATAACACCAAACATACTTCAAGCCCGGATATTTGTCGTGCCACCAAGGGAGCCCACATTTAAATTTACTGAGAAAACTATATTGGCAGGAAAAAACTTTGATAGTTTCCCTTTGTAATAATGTAACCCATTATTGTGTATAATAAATTCTTTATGAGATATAATGATTTTATTTTGGATATCTCTCATCAGGACACTCTGTATATATATTTTCCACGGGTTGTGATTAAGCATTAGTTGGATATTATTCCAGATATTAAATATCTAGTACCTCCGTAATATACTGCTTGAGAAGTTGATAAATCTTATAATGATTAAGAACTTTATACTTCTCGCAATCAGGTAGTTACCACACACAATCATTTGATCAGTCCAATTTCAGATCTACAGAATTTATTTACATAATTATATTGATAGATTTCACCAAAACTTAGCATAAAGATCACACTATTTGGTGAGACACATAATTTCTGATTCTCTGTGACACGAACACAATGCCGTGCAAAATTCTAAGTTCTTGGTGACAATGAAAATTTGAAATTCTTTTCGTAATACTTATTCTTGGAATGCGAACCTTCTCTTGAAGTTACTGTCCTCTTGACTATAGCCAAATAAGGTGTCAACGTAAAAACATGCCAAGTTTTATATTTAACCATTAGAGATGGCGTACACTTAGAGCTGTGTGTGTGTTATTCTGTAAGGGGACAGAACATAAACAAACACATTCTGTATAAACGGCTTCTCGCGTGTTAGGAATCGCGAGCCGAAAGCTGAGGTTACATATCTGACAGAGCTAAGACAGGGGAACTCAGCAGGGGAATGAATGGCAATGTGGAAGCCCTTTGCATTTTTGGCCTATTACGTCTGCAGCCTACCGCTTCATTTAACTTCCACCATGTGGGAAACTTCACTCATTCTATGCTACACAAATATAATTATAATTCATTCTACAGCAACAAGAAAAGTCCTGGGACGAACTAATCACCTACTTATCTTTCACTGGGCACTGATTATTTGATACGGCATGAACCGCATAAAACAGTTCTTCTATTGTTGCACGTGTATTCGTTGTCGCGGGAACGTGTTTAACAAGCCGTTGCCTAGAAACGGCCGTCTCTTCTGCTCAAACTATTCGCCTATCAAGAGTTTAGGGATATACATACTGTCACGATTTGAGGGTGAGTGACTATAGACAAGGTATGGATTGGATAAATGGATTTACTGACCACTTGTATACGCCACTCTGAACTACACTTCACAGATCACTGACACATGCAGACTAGTGTCCTCGGTCTATTACAGTTTCCACTAGCCGTTTCCTGACAACGGCTTCTACCTAGAGGGATTATTCTGCTTCTCACACTCAGGTTTTATTGTCACAGCAGCCCGTGCTGAATTCTTTTGAGCTATCAACTGGCAACTACACTAACTGAGTCTCAGACTGGCGGTCATTTCACACCAATCTCCTAGTCTTCTCCTCGCAGGTTGACTTCCAACTAAACTCTGTCACTAACCAACCCGCTACTTCGCATCACTTCACTCAGCCGAACTGCTGACAAGTCCAACCAAAAATCGTTGCGTTGTCAGAGTCAGAGTTACTTTACGACTGGCGCTTTACCGCCAATCAGTTCGTCTTGACGACAAGCCCTTTGAGGCTCACGGACAGATTTCGTTTTTTCAATTGAACGTTTGCAGTCATAGTCCTTATGCAACATACTCTCTGACGAGAGGATGGGTCTATTGTATACAACTGCTGCTGGTAGTTGCAAGCGTAGTCATTCTCAGGTCAAAGTCCCACAGGACTCATAACCACATTTTACTGTCTCAGATTCCCGACTCCCCTAAGCTGGAAGGCCAGGTCCCCGTATTTATATCTCCCAGGAAAAGGGTGGCCCGGTTATACCCCAGGCACTGGATTCCCTTGTCGCCTCCTACGACACGCACAGAAAATATTATTCTATTGTTGTGTTAGTATCCTTTGCCGTGGAAATGTGTTTACCGAACCGCTGCATAGAAACGGGTTGTTCTATTGTTGCGTAAGTGTGCGTTGCGGGCGTTATCTAGCAACGGCCGCTGTTTACAAAGTCACTGCTTAGCAAGTAGTCTATACGCCACAATATATAGAGACAGCAAGGTGATCACATAGGTCTCTATTATTCAAAATGAGAACCGTGGAATAAAAATGGACATCTCTCGAGCCTCGTCACCTGAATTACACAGAGAAAAACAGTTCAAAGACACCACGATTTGGAACAAGAATATAAGTTATTTAATCTATACAGTAGAGGAAAAGTTGTCATGGACCTACAAAGCTTTGATTTAAGTGAAAATCAACATCGGTAGTCCAATCACTTCCCTGCTCCCACACGTACAGGGAAAACTGATGCACGTAAACTGAAACGTGCCGGTACGCTGCAGGTTCTCTGTACTTCCCCTCATCCAACACGATGCGTACCAGTAGAAAAGCTTGGAAACCCTGCTCCCTGCATTACAGTTGTACTTAAGACGAATAGAAACAATAGCAGAAAGGTATATTACTATGAGAAGTATGCAAATATAAAACTTCAAATACCTCATCAACAAGTAAATACACGTAGCTCTAAAAGCAACAGCGTTAAACAAAGCGACTGCTTACAAAAGTGTCATTTTTAGCGTCTTACAAATTAATAAATCTGGTAGTCACCGATAGGTATCAGCACGTGACAGACATTTTTGTACATACACAAATTGTTTCCCCCGCAAAAAAGACTTGTTTCCAGACTGCCACCAGGTTTCATGTTACTATCCATTCTTCTCTTACTGGAATATATGCATAAAAATAGAGTAGCTAATGTTGACATCATTAATTTATAGTACTTGCTAGCATCTCCACACAGAACGAAGCATTTGACGAAAATGAGTTCTTATTAGCTTTGCTTTATTTTAGTCACAGTCTCTCAGGCAGTGGGTGCAACGAAACCATGTTGCCATGCAGTGCAAAGCAGCACCATAGGATTTCGTAAATCAGGTTCTGTTATTTCCGGGCCCATAATTTAAATCGGTTTACTTAGCTGCCATTTTAATAAGGAAATATGATCGGATAAAACAACAAGAAATCCCGATAACTTGGTCGGGAAGTGCGCAACACAAGCAGTAATTATACTGAAGATACGTCCATGTTTCTTCGCATTAAATAACATTCTATAATGAAGTTTGGGGTATAAACTTCACGTTACCATGCATATTAAACAGAAAATTTCAAAATGCAGCTTTCACTTGCTCACCACCAATAATATTACGAAGCGCCTGTACTTTGGCCCATGATTTTTACAGCTAAGAGGATGAAAGATCCTCCATACACACTCCGGAAATTTAAAAAGTTACGAGTCTTTTGTTTCATTTTGATGGAAACATCCAAAATGGCATGTTGTGTCTCCATTTCTGGAAGCAATTACTTAAGAGACCAACGTCCGAGCCCGAAGCGAGGCGGGGGGGGGGGTCCATGAGCACTGGACGGACATGTGGGTTGTGTTTCACGGAAACAGGGCGACATTAAGGCAATCGTCGCGATTCTCCATCATGCTCTAAAATGGACGGCATGGATCCTCGTGTGTGCACCGTGGCATGATGAACACGCACACAGAGACATACCCCGAGGTAGGAGAGGGGGGGTCAGTCAGAGGCAGACGTGGTCATGGAACGACAGACGAAGAACGAGGAAGAAATGAAAACGAACAGGAAAGGAAAGTCAACAAATAATAAAAAAGAAGATGAACTTAGAGAATAAAACAGAACGACTGGAGGAAGGAAAATAAACAAAATTAGAAAAAGGGATAAATAAATTATAACGGCAAGAAAACGAGTGAAAGAGAAATCAATAAGAAAGGAAGGAAAGAATGGAGGAAGAAAGAAACAAACAAAATAAAGAAGAAAACAAGGAGAGAAAGAATCATTAAATGAAAGGAAAGAACAGAGAACAAGGCATGAGATACACGTGCTGTCACCTGTGTTTACATTTTGTCTGATAGTATCGACTCACATATTTACGACTCGTACGTAACGGCGCAGGGTGTTTCGAGAAACGTTGACAGTTATTCAGCTGGTTAAGGAATTTCCTGATTTCCTGGGATCCGAAGGTTTGTTACGGCACTCACACGAGCTCACCATTAAACTGTTTAATGAGTCGGTTAAACCTAATCCGAACACTGACATGCTACTTCGCTAAGATACATTTGAATGTTATTATAACACCCGACGGCCCGGGTTCGAGCCCAGGTCAGGTCATATGGGATTTGTGGTGGACAAAGTGCCACTGGGGCAGATTTACTCCGAGTATTTCGGTTTCCCCTACCAATTCTCATTCCACCGACTGCTCCACATTCATCAATTATCATCTGGGGCTGGTAGAATAGGAAAATTAGTGGCCGACGTACCAAGGGGGCTCAGTCACACACCACCCCAAAATGAAGAAGAAGAAAAATACATCTAGATCTGCAAAGCGTTCTCTTTTCTTACGCTTTCCCGAGAGAAACATTACAATATAGGCGTATAATGTACAGTGTGTACTTGATTCATGTTTGTAAATTAATTATTTGAGGTTCAACTACGGTGGAAATTTATACTGAGGCCTTACATAATCATTTGTTACGTTGATCCCAAATGGTGACTGATTCTAATAGCAGGCATTATACTAACCGAAATATATTATCAATAGTAGAATCATATTAACAGGAAAGGTGCACTGTGTATGATCCACGATTCTAGTAATGCTTCCAGTATTGACAAGGAGACCATATACCTGTATATAATTTACGCTGTACCAGTTCCATCAGTAGCAGTAACATCTACAACTTAACTTCGGACATCCAGGGAAACCACGCTCACTGCCGCCTGGAAACGTGTTGTAACATTATCTCATAATCAGACATTTCATTGTGATTAGGCAGATGTTAGATTGGCAGCCGGATATTAATTAATGAAGGTGATGAATTCTGTGGTAATGTAAGGCCCTGTAGTCAGATATGGGATATGTGGTGCTTCTGTGTTTAAATTCAAAGTATGAGATAGTTAAATTAATATATCCTTCACACGTTGCATATTAGTGCGTCACTGGAGGCAGGACACAATTATATTAGGCTGTGCAGTGATGCCTTTTCGGATAATCATTCAGATTAATGAGCGAAACTTCGCGGTTTCTTTGTTCTCGGTATCAGCATGATGATGATGATGATGATGATGATGATACAAGTTCACCTATTAGCCTATACGTCACGTGTTGAATGATTCTTTTATAACAGGAGATTCTTCAATTCTGCATCAAATAACAAGAAGTTCTGGGAACAACCAATTGCGTACTTTCATTTTATATGACATGGATGGCACAGAAAACGACATCTCCAACAATTCTTTGTTACTGCGGGAACGTGTTTACCACGCCGTTGCCTAGCAATGATAGGGGGATACAAATACAGACACACAGACTGATGGGAGGGATTTGTGAAGTACTCCACTGAGCTGGGCCCAGGAGCCATGATATACACACTGTCACGATTTAGGGGCGACTGCAGATGGAGCATGGATTGGTGAGTGGTCTTATTGACCATTTATACACGTGACTCGGAACGACAAATAATTACGGCGCCACAGCTAATCTCCACACTTTACAAGTCGCTACCCCCTATGTCTTTTTCCAACCTGCTGTGTCTTCATCAGCCGTTTTCCGGCAACGGCTTTTAACAGTGGAGATTCCTCAGCTTCACACGTCCAAGTTCTGTCTTCACAGCCTCCCGTTCAGAACACAACCGACAACTGATAACTCCAAGGCTTAAGGCCAATTCACAACTATCTCCTAGTTTTCCCTTCACAGGCTGATTTTCAACTGACTACGGCCAAGTGACAGCTAACCACTAATTGGGTCTGGGTCTGGGTCAGAGTCAGAGTTACTTTATGACTGGCGATTTACCGCCAATCAGTTCGTCTTGGCGCCAAGTCCCTTCAGGCTCACGACCAGATTTTCTTTTTTTCAATTGAACACTTGAAGTCATAGTCCTTATGTAACATCCTCTCTAAAGAGAGGATGGGTCTGTCGTTTACAATTGTTGCTGGTCCTCGCCAGTGCAGTCATTCTCGGGTCCGAGTCCCACGGGAATCATGACCATATTTTACTGCCTTAAATTCGAGACTCCGCCAACCTGGAGGGCCATGTCCTCCTATTTATATCCCTCGGGTATTGAGTTCCCTTTCCGTCGCCTTCTACCCGCAGGACTACGGTGTAAGTATTCGAACCCGCCACCACACGAGACCAATTGATTGCCAGTGACCGACCCAACTGGGTCGACCTAACTGTCTTCAAGATAAATCCTCGGCAAGGACTACATAGTAAACACCCGCCATTTCCGTTGTTGTAGTCCAACTGTTGCAGCTGCCTAGCAACGGGTTGCATAACACCGTTTCCAACAGTAACTCTATTGTTGTAAAGGCGTGTTTACGGCGCTGTTACATAGCAACGACTGTTGTCTCGTTGTTTGTTTCAAGGTCTTTGCCTAGCAACGGGTCTACACGCCATAATATCAGGTTCCCTAAAGATTGGTTGAGGCATTCAAAAGCTAATGGGGAGAATACACAGACACACAGAGAGGAAGCAGCTCGCATAAGCCTACGGTAATTTATTCAAAATAAGAAAAGTATCCTGAAATAATTAAAACCGATTCGCATGAATTTCCTATTGAAACATTAAGTAAACTGACTTACACATTGAAATGTACGTATTCAACATGTCCTGCTATCATTTCCTATTGAAACATTAAGTAAACTGACTTACACATTGAAATGTACGTATTCAACATGTCCTGCTTTTGGGAAAATTCTGTGACGAATACGAACTCCGCCATTCCTGAGTGCGGCATATTAATTTTCCATACGTACTTAACAGATCTCTTCCTGTGTAGCTTCTTTCAAATCAAGAATTGCGTTAGAATTGACGCTGAATTCTTTATTTTGACATATCCTCCTAAGCAATGGCTACATGGTTGTATACGAGGTGACAAAGGAGGCCAAGCAAAGCGTTCACCAAAGAACATCAAGCAATTTGACGACTAATATCTTCAGTTGATTTCCCAGGCCCCGCGCCATCTTGCTGGAGTAATATTTTGCTAAAGTAATACTTCACTGATATAAGCATTCTGAGGAACTTAAAGAAGTTTAAATATTGCAGCACTGTAAAGAGGACGGTGTGACGTAAAAGGGCAAAGGAATATCAGTGAGGATTCCTGGATTCTTTGAAGCCAAAAAATCGAGTGTTTGGATTTATTCATCATCATAATCACTGGCACGACAGCCCTTTGTGAGCCCTGGCCTTCCTCAGGATTGCTCGCCATTCTTCCCCATTCGATGCTACATTCCTCCAGTTCTTTACACCCATTTGGATTTATTATATTAATTTTATGCAACTGAAACAGTTCCGAAAATAAAATGACCACTCTATATATATACACAATGATGATCTGAAAGAAGTCAGATAAATTGCATGAATACAGTTCCGCAGGAAAGTATTCACGTCATATTTTTGAAACTGCTTTATTTTTTCTCGAAAAGTATTCAGCAGTCTGTGTTTCAAGTGTATCTGGTCACTGTCTTCATTGCAAAATTGAGAAAATTCCGTCAGAAAGAGACACCTTTAAAAACTGACAAATGTAAAAGGCCTACACATCGCTCTCCACTTTCCTGTTTCCGTGCAGCACGACCCGATATCACTAGCAGTATGCTAATGACCAACAGTTGTTCATGTTCATACCACAAAACAATTCGTACTCGTGTCCCGAGGGTTTGAAACCAAATACATGAAGCCCTCCGGATCCGTATTGAAAGCCCCTGTCCATTGCACTGTAAAGCACCCAACAAAAATCATAGGTACAACAAAATACAGAATATACAAATAAAAATAAATAGAACTGTAACGATAACATAAAACAGAGGTGCAACCCATGTACTCGTATAAATAGAACTGAGTGATAATAAAACAAACAAAATGAAAGCACACATTTATACAAACAATTAAACAAAATAAAAATAAAATAAACTTTTGCATAGGGCCTGTAGTTCTATACGTCACATCTGTGTGAGTTAATGCGCTGTTAGTAGGTAAAGAAATGCAAATTCCATTTGTTTTTCTCTTCTACAGTGAGTGACGACACAGATCATCAATACCACCTCTGTCGCATCACCAGTCTTCGGTGTCATTAATATTACACACCAAAAACATGGTTATTTATCCAGGAAGACCAGTCAGCAACACTCTCAATGAATTTGATGCTTAACAATATAATCAAAAACGATTTTTCCTGGCCTCCTTTTCATAAAATCAAATTATGTAGAAGTTATATCCATTCACTGTCGCTATTACAGAAACATTTAAACAAAACGTAACATTCGAAAAAAGATCAGCATTGTAAGAGATGAAACCCTTCCCGAGATACCTATAAATGTTATTTTGGTGGTCTGCAGGCCGCGCCATAGCTCAAGCGATTAGTCGCTGGCTTTCCACCGCGGCGGCCCGGGTTCTATCCCGGGTCTGGTCAAGTGGGATTTGTGGTGGAAAAGGTGGCGCGGGGAAGGTTTTCTCCGAGCACTTCGGTTTCCCCTGCCAATCTTCATTCCACCAATTGCTCCACAATCACCCTCACCTATCATCTGGGGCTGGTACAATAGGCCAGAAGTGACCGCAGTACAAGGGACTTAGTCCCACCCCACTAGCAATACAAGGAAAACACTATTACGTATAATGGTGACGAATAATTGTGGGTTCTAGATTTGATGATTGGATTTATCGGACGTCTCTATTACAATTACATTTAATCACAACAGTTCGCATATTGAACTCCTTTTTGATAACGAATTTCTCTTCTGATGCTCGGTACGACTTTGCAGTATGACTGCTTGCTCTGTCTGGCGAACTCCCCTCCTTCGGGAGACCCGTACAGAAAGCACCAACTACAACTGTTTGTCTGTTGTAATCCATGTATTCATTCGTTGCTGCGAGAAGAATATTTAACTAGCCGTTGTCTAGCAACTGACATCTCTGATGTGCTTCTCTGACTTCACACTTCCGGCTTTCAAGCGCAGTGATACAATATCGTACAAAGATATAAACGGATTGAAACCTAGCGACAAAACTGTAACCATAAAAGATGTATACAAATATAAACTTGCCTGTTATTATGAGTGTCAAACCCGGCCTCTGGCCTAACGACACAAACAGGTTGAAAACAATCTGATGAGGAGAATATCCGAAACTAAGAAAGTGGAACCAACAGGATAAGAGAGAAAACTTGATAATTAAGAGGTTCATGATCTATAGTCCATCTCCTCATCATGTATTATAAGGAGGAAGAGATGAGTGAGACATGTAGCATGCATAGTGGTGGTGTGATATGCGCACAAAATAACTGTAATCTGGCAAAAGGAAGAGAAGAATTGAATTCTAATGACAGGACAAGGAAATAATATTAAACTGGATCTTAGAGAAACAGGATGTGACATTGTGGACTGACATCGTCGAATTCGTAGGACCACTCCTCAGTGATGAAACGGATAGAAACTGAAAGAAGAGGTAATGGTCTATTCGTGGTACTATCCTAAAAGATACCTGGAGGAACTGCGTGTAATCACGAAGTCCGCACCCAAGATCCGATCTCAGTACCCCCAGAGTTACTGCTACATCAAGCTGCTCGGTGATGACGACTGGATTCAATTATTTCGAGAGAGGTTAACACTAACTTCGCCGACAAGCGGCGGTCGCTATGTCGGTATAGTGCGCTTGCGGACTAAAGCCACGGATTTTAGTTTCTTCTTAGTTTACAGGGTCCATTGATGAGTTTTCGAAAAAAAAACGAACTGAACTACTGGGTTCTAAACAAGACTGGGGGCACGTTGTTTATCATTTTGAAAAATCAATTTGTATTCATTCTCCCTTCAACAGCTTCAACAAATAGAATCATCAAAAATAATACGGACTATCTAACTGTTAACAACTTGTTCCCCTGTTGTATGGCAGACCAATGCAGGCCAAAGACTCCAGTCTCTCCGGTTTCCGAATCTCGCTAATAGACATCTAGTACGTTCCCTTGCATTGGGGATCGGCCAGTTGCAAGACCTGTACATACAAAGGGCAACATAAATACTGAAAGAACGAAGATATATCTCCATAACCGGATTCGAAACAACGATCCTAGTGCTGGAGCGACAGAAGGCAATATACGCCAAAAACCGTGCAGCCATTTTATTCACAATTTAACCGTCCTTTTCTCAACAATTTGCAAGCGAACCAATACTCAACAGTTCTCAGTTTCTTTCTGTCACTACAAACATTTCCTTGCATTCCTTGTTAAGCAAATTCATTGTCTTTCTCCTCAACCTCTCTCCAAACCAACTTCCACTCTCTCCAGTGTCCTATTGTCATTTCAGTATTACTGGCTCCTTGCCCAATTTCCTTGCATTTTCTAGCTTCCTCCGCATGTCTGAACATAAATATATTCTTCAAATATGACAATATCGTCAGATCAGAAAAGCTGGAATAAAGGCTAGTAAGAATTCAGCACTTTATTACAGAGAAATCATCAGTTCGTTTCGTTTCGGTTACATTTCAAAAACAGCTAATAGATCTTATTAATATGCATAGCAGAACAAGGGTCTAGCGATAAAGAAGAAATGAAGGGAGGAGGGATCGGAAACAGGAAAAGATAAGAAGGAAAAGAAAAAGAAATGATGCAATGTAAACCTGGTGCATCTTAAAAATTCATATTCAAAATTTAAGCAGCAGATATTGTGGTTAACAGCACCGGTGCACGGTTTTCTGGAATTAGGCAATGATATGACTGTACTGCCTTGAGCTTGAGCTCATTTCTTGAAACAAGGAATGCAACGTAACAAGATGGCAGTAAGTTGAGTGACACACCATATCACACTCCAGTTCAGTGAAACTAATCGTAGCATATCCTAAACAGCAAATATTTATATATTAAATAGGAAGCAGATATCAAAATTTAACTGTTAAGATATTTTTTTCCGCAAGATAAAATTAGAAGGTCAAAATTTCGAACATGCAAAACATTACCAGAAATGCACGAAAAGATCACCAGAGGAGAGAGACAAGCTAGCGAACAAAGCCGCGTCTTTGAAGCGAGTAATGCGGGTGCATGTACGCCCCTGGCGACACTCCCGTAACATGCAGCTAATAACTACACCACGCTTCAGGGCACACAACAGTCTGTTAGAGCCTCCCCTTTATGAAAATACTTCTACTCCACATTTCCTCCAATTATCCACTTTTTTCCTTCTCCGCCATTTGAGGCTAATGTTTTGCAGAAATGAGCTTCGAAATTCAAAGACATCTCGCTGCCAAAAGCGAAAACAAAGGTAAAGGAAAGAAGCCAGGAAGTGTCTAAGCTTGGACACCTGTCCGAGATCGGACTCAAGGCGATCACTGGCACTCATTATTCCACCTCTGCTCCAAAGTCACTCAGTCAGTCAGGGAAAATGGGCATCTATTCAACATTTCCGTGCTATTAGCTTAATTTTCTCATACTGAAATATTAAAGGAGGTTTATATCTATGTATCCCCCCTAATTCCTGAAAGCTGGAATAGTGGAGTCCTGCGTGTCTGTATGTGTATTCTTTCTATCGTTGCTAGGCAACGGCTCTGTAAAACAATTATAAGTATAGTTTACTATGCAGTATTTGTCGTATCGAAGGAAACCAGGCAATTAGTACTTCCCAGAACTTCTTGCATAACGGCAGAGGTCTCAAGACGTTATGTTCCTCTAGCCACAGAGCCGAACCGCTTTGCTAACTCATTAACTGCTTTTACTTTAGTTAGATAAGATATATGTGTGACATTTATCCAAAAACAAAATTCTAAGTTAAGTCAAGTCCTTAACAAATATTTAAAGAGTGGTCTTACGAATTTTAGAATATAGCTAATGCCATGAATGTTCAGACTTTGGTATTGCTGTGTATCGTATCGATTTACTGTGGGCAAAGTGAACATGATATATATATATATGTGTGTGTGTGTGTGTGTAGAATGTAATACATATACAGAAAGTATAACCCATTAAAATTTACCTTAGTTCATCGTAACTCAGGCAACTAGTGAACAAAAGACCGTGAATGACGATTAATATTCTTTTACAATGGTTTAGCAAGTCTTTTATAAAGCTCTGCTAATGGTGCATGATAAATATACGGGATAAGTGTCTATTCTGGCTGTATTTATATCGTCCGACGGTCTAGACGCGTCCTTAGAAAAAGAAAACGTGAAACCGCCCACTATGTAATATATAGGGCATATGAAATTTTCAGTAAGAGCTTTTGGTTTTAATAAACGCAATGACAGAGATACATGATTGCACCACCACCACACATATAACCTCAGTATAAGGAGGTAGAGAAGGGAAAACAGCCTTATTGTGCAGCAGTATTGCTACCGCAGTGGGACACGACCACAGCTGCACGGAGAATCAGTTTGTCTTGGGGTCAGGCCCGCAGTAGTTAAACATATGAAACACAACACCTACAGGGGAAACGGGGGTAGCGCTACAAATAAGAAGTTGGGTCGCGAGTTGAAAGATGGTCCAAACGTGAGGCCACTTTACAGAAACAGGACTTGTGAGCTTCGGCCGTGCTCGAGTTCCCAGCTGTGCTTACGAGCTGGATAAGTTTAATGAAATAATATAACGACCCCGTTTACGGTAGAGAAAAGAAACAAGAAATTGTTTGAGAAACATGTTACAATGATTTTCCTTCGAATGCTTCAATCTACATTGCGAGGATAGGTATGATTATGTATTAATGCTACCCAAACTCATAATAGTCATCAGTAGAAATGGCGACCATCATAATTTATTACATGCGATCTAAACGTCACATATTTTTGTCATGGATGTAACGGTTAAAGTATAAAAATACCCATACATAATTTGATAGCGAGTTTGAAGCTGTCTCTATGCAGATATTCACATCAAACAGTTCGTCAGCTATCACCATCAAACACGAAGGTAAATACCTGGTACATGTGCACTGTGTTGATTTACATTCTGCAGAAAAATAACACGCACAAAATTGCATATTTTTCGACAGTCTATTGCTATAAATTTTCAGGACATTACATTCTTCTTCTTCTGTTCCTGTTGCTCCCACTTGGAGCACAGGGCATCCGTGAAACGCTCATTTCACATTAATTTCTTAATCTTAGACAGACGGTAGGACTCCTTGGACGAGGGATCAGCCCGTCGCAAGGCTGATTTTTTTTCTTTAGCGCTACAGCCCTAACGTGGGCCTAGGCCTACCTCCATGAAACTCTCCGTTTCACTTCGGTTTACTAGAGCTTAGACATTCGGTAGGACTCCTTGGGCGGGTGATCAGCTCGTCGCAAGGCCTCTACCTGTACACAAACACAGAAAAACGCACACACACAAACTAAATATCCATGCCCTGAGTGAGATTCGAACCCAAGATCCCGGCTTCCGAGCGAGCGAAGACAGTTCCTGCCTTAGACCGCGCGGCCACTGTGACCGGCGGACTATATTACGCGACGCTAAAGCAACAGTTACGTACATCAGAAGTTCGAGCGATCACGGCGCTGAATTTGTTGACGACAGTCAAGTGAAAAGTAAAACAGTGCGTGGTCTTCATGACATGACATTCACACCAACTTGAATAAATATTTATTGCAACAAGCTGACATACATTATCGTAGTCTGCAATTATGTATCCCTCTGGTACTGAGTAAAAAGCGGTGGAGCCATACGTCCAATCACCCGTGGGTTTTTATGGCACAGTGCTTAATTAATTAAGCACAGCGACAATTTCATCTTTCTACCTTACCTGGTTAAGGAGATAACTGACAGATCACCTCAAAGGTAAAGAATGTTTCTTGGGAAAACGATAGTTTCTCAGGTGTTCAAGAAATTTCATCGTGTTACAGAAAACGAAGATTCATTACCTCAGTTAACTGAGTATATTCCAAAATTCTCACGTCGTATTTCCGTAGGTCTGAAGAGACCTCTATCTTAGATGTTATTATACGTATTACAGGTTTCTAAGAACTTTCCCTATTCGCGCCCCTTCCGTTTCAACCCTCTTGATATATCAGATGGAAAGGACAATTTATTTATGAAGCTCTTCATTTTACAGTTTTCTCCTGCCTCTGTCTTCAGTTCAAACTTACGTAAATGTTAAGAGATGTTAGAGGAATGTGATATGAAGCGACACAGGAGTTTCGTTTTGTCTCTCATGAAGCTAAGAATCCCATCATGGAAATTTCTTCTTAAGCTGAACGGTTCTGGTTCATTTTAAGGAATAGTGCACTCTGCAGTTAGGCAGTCGAGAATTAAAGTCTGGCGTAATTATTCGTTCTTGTTTTAACGGTGCCGCTTCCTGCTAACTAGACTCCATTCGCTAATCCTATAGTAATGAAGCAGCATACAGCTAGTGTCCATAAGTCAACTGATTGCAAGTTTTAAATTTTGCCTGACTTATAAAATATGGAAAGATACAAGGGTCACGCGGTATATTAATATTAGGTAGCAATTAATTCCTTAATTGACAGTTCACATCAGTTTGTAATTTAATGAAATTGGACTCGATATCATAATATCTACACTTGTCTAAAAACAGGAGGCAATAAAAGTAGCCAACGAAGAGACATTTTACGGATGCAAATTCTGTATCATAACTGTCTATATTTCATAACTTTTCATGGCAGCCTATTTCCACAACACCTATAAATTCTTGAAAGTTATCACGAATTAGTAGACAATGGTATTTATTATAAATAATATGGTTATGCCGCAAACAGACCCGTGCTCTTTCCAAATACAACGCAAAACGTGTAATGAAGTACATGGAACCTTTATTGGGATGTACGGTATGATACATTAACAGTAAACAGTCTGAATACGAGTGGCTATAGAGTAGAACAAGTACACATTTCTGGCAAACTATACGCTGAAATAACGTACCAGATCCTCGTGTGACAAAAAAAAGGTAAAATATCCCTGTAACAGGCCTCGTAGACCCATAGGGTTGTGAGACGTTAAAGTTCCCACATTTTCTAGACAATCGGCTCAAAGATGGCGGTAAGGTTGTCAACCCTACGCGCCGGCCGCACTTTACTCCCCAGGAAGATTCCTGGTACTCATTTCTGTTAGAGGCTGAGTCGATCCCAGGGCCATAGTGCGGCTGGAAGTAATAGGTCAATTAAAAAATTCCAATTACCTCACCGGGACTTGAACCCACGACCTTCCGGCTTGTAGCATAGAGGCTCAAGCAACTACGCTACCGCGTACCCACCCTACCCCCTTGTTTGGCAAACATTAAAGAAATGGAAAAGTAAATCTGCCCCACTTCCCAGTCACCGTGCTATAAAAACCTGTAGGGGTAGTCGAATTTGGGTTCTAAATTAGCTACAAACAAGAAGACATACAAGTGACGACGTACCGTGCAGAGAGAGACAGAACTACGAGGCTATGCTGTTGCGTTGCTTCAAATTTTAATGCACTGAAATGGCAATGAAACTGATTGCATTATCAGTTTCAAATATACACTCTGAGATTTAAGTTCTTCTGGAATATGAAGTCGCGTGATATGGTAGGTGCGTAACGACGTTTCGGAGAGTACCGTTGTTCCGTCATTAATGTGCCAAATTAATGCCGTCAGAACCTCAGATCTCAATAACAGAGTCTATTAACTCATTAATTTACCTACATAAGTACTCTATCATTCTCATCTACTTAAAAAGTGATCTGATTTTTATGTAACATGAAGTTCATCACCCTGTTCACAAAGGCCTTTAACTGCACCCTAATCGGAGTTACATGAAATTTCACACCGAATATAAGATCCACTTTCACAATATTCACCCATCTGTAACTCGTTTTCAAAGGCGTCTTCAGTTCCTCCCGGCTACAACACTGTATGTATGTTTCATTTTTCTCATGCGTGCTACATGCTTTGCATTAAATTACGCCACTATTTATTCTGGTTACGTTTCCCTTACACAGTAACACGTTACATTTTCCTACGGTCAACACAACATACATCAGCAGTGCAAGTGAGAAGGTTATGCGTGCACTCGTGAGAAGAAGGGTAAAGTGACCACAGGAAGTCTGCCTGCCTCTCACAAAGCGACAGTCAGATCTAAGGCAAGGCAGCTTCTCTTGATTCCAGTATCATTGGAGATAAGTAATCAGTTTCAAGTTCTAGCTACTTTGTCCCTTATATCGATTGGACTGTAAGCTTACTGGGTGCCAAACCCACGCTGGGCGAAGTGCAGAAGAGAAAAATGCTGTCCTTGCTGAGAATCGAATCTTGGCCACTAGTTCCGACGTTATCCACTAACCTGAATGAGCGCTGGAGTGACAGTTGCACCTCTACGCGCCCATAGCCATCAAGTAGAATTCGGCAGTTAGGAAGTTAAACTCTACCATAGACCTTTTAGAAACGTGGTTCCGCAAATTGAGAATAAAGATTAATATAACAAATGAACAATTTTACAGTTTTCCAAACGATCAAGCCCCTATCACCGCAGCACGCATCCAGTAATTTTTTTAACGAAGACATAGCTTGGGCTAAAGAATCAAAGTATCTTGTCGTTACACTTGACTCAAAATTAACATACTGAACTCATATATCCTGCATTTTGCACAAAGCTAATTACAGACTGAGGCAACTGTTCCCTATATTAAACAAATCCTCCACCACTGACATAAATTTAGTGTTTGTAATTTATAAATCACTACCCTGTTCTATATTGTCATATGTCTCCCCGCATGGGTCATTGCTGCCAAACACTTAACGTAACTCAATTATAGACACTACAAAATAAAGTTCTCAGAATAATAACAAAATTACCGAGGGTAACACCAATTGCAACCTTACATGAACAGACGAAAGTGACATTAATAAGGAGTCACATAAAGAGATTAGCGAGGAACTGCATCAAAAGTCTGTAACTGGCGAAAAGGGCCAGATTCAAGCACTAGGAGACTACATAAACATCTGCGTCCCTTATCCCTGCTTGCACGATAATCCGCTCTAAGATTTCTTTACTGGTAACCGGATGATTGAAACCCTTTGAAAATGCCCAGTATGCCGGCGGCCAATCCAACCAATCATCATGTATGCTGGACAATATGGCGGAAAGAAGACGAGATTAAATATGAAATCTAATAATAAAATCCTGTTACCGGATGAATAACAAACCTACCCAAAAGAGAGATTTAAATTCATCAATGCCTAAGCAATCATAAATATAAATATATGTATGTTTGCATGCACGTGTGTGCTTATCGGTTTCCTCCCCTGCAAATGTTGTACACGACAGTCTGCTGCTCTTCGAAAGTATGGCAAGAAACTGTAAAAAAATACATGTAAATTATGTAACATCTCTGATGAGTGAATATCTCACTACATATTGAGTATTTGATACGACGAGGACCGCGTAGAGAACATAGGTCCCAACAGTTTTATTACTGCGTGTGATTCGTTGCCGCGGGGTAGTTGTTTACAGAGCTGTTATCTAGCAACTGCCCTGGAACTTATTTACCTCGCCCTCCTAACAAGATTTATAGGAGAGAATACACGGATACAGATGGGTACACAGACAGCAATGTGATACGATAAGCCTCCTAAGGAGAGTAGGTTAAAGTAAAATATACCACAAAACTTCTTAGCCTACTTGTCTCATTTTGAAAAGTAAAAGTAGTCTTATGCGATCTTCATGTTGTCTTTGAATGCCTGAACCGATCTTTATGAAACTTGGAATGTATGCCATGGCACCATAGCGCATTTCAGTGGCGTTCTCCATAAATCCCTCACATCAGTATGTGTGTATGTATGTGTATCCCCTATCGTTGACAGGAAACGGCTAGATAAAAAAGTTACAGCGGCAACGAATACACACGCAACAATAGAAGAATTGTTGGGCCCATTTTTTTAGGTGCGTGTCTTGTTTGATTCGAAAACAAGATACGCAGCATAACATAACAGGAGATAATACAACCTACCAACTCAAACCAAACACACAAGCGAATCGAGGGGACTAATATACTGACAATATAAGCAACGAAACAGAAGACAACAGCTTCCTCTACCTATAATGTTAACACCCGACGATCACATCTGTCGAAGCATGTAGTGATAAACTTCTAAAGTGAATAACTTTGAATAAATTGTATAGTGCTGCACGTGAGACTGTAAAAAAGTGATCAGAATTTTATGAGCATGAGCAGCAGGTACAGGCGAATCTGATCCGAAAGAAGGCTGTCTCATGGAAAGCACTGAAGGCTCTGCCATGTAATGCAAGTACTCCACATGAGCCCGCACCACATGCGCAACTGCAATGTAGCAGAACGGGCTATCTCGCCAAAGCGTATAAGAAGAGTGCAGATTCCTTTCGACTTCTAATTTTGTAAAAAGCATCTTCCTATTTGCTAAACTAACTTCAACTTTAGCCCCTTTCTACGCTAGTTTCTATTTAACGAAATTATTTTGCTAGCAGGAGTACATTCTCATAGTAACGTACAATTTATATTCTTAAATAATTCACACACCATCAGCTTTAACTGCCGACAGATGGCAGCACACGTTTTACTAATCTTCAAACACTAGTTAACACCATGCCAAAGTCCAGTGTTTTAAACCAGAATATCTCATGGGTAGAAATAGATGGGTTACATAATCCCTCCTCAAAAGAAATAAGTTCGTGTATAAAGTCTAGGTGTAGTGGTCAAGAATCCTGATTCAAAATTTGGAGGTGCAGTGTTTGAATTTTGGATCCGAAATTAATTACATTTCTTCCCAGGCAATATGAGCCGGAATAGCTTAGTAAAATGGAGCTTGACCAAAAGGGTTAGATTCGCTGAAGGGACAGGAATTCTATCCTCTTCTCGGCATCCACTTCGGCTTTTGTACCATCACAGCACAAAGACACGTTCACCTTCAGAGTCGAGATTAATTACTGGACAGTATCACAAAACAGATTAGGCCAAATTCCATTTACGGGTATAATCATTTCGTCAGTCATAAACAAATGCCATTCGACGATATATAATCCTCACTCGTGCACTTGATACATAATTGTTAAATATATAATTGGACGTATGATTACCATAATGACTCACTGTACAATCGGACATGATTTCCTTCTGGTGAATGCAAAGATTTCGGTATCAATATTGTGCCTCTCTTCAGAGACTCTTTTCCACGTGCACAGGTAATCCTTCTTTGTTTAATTCAGGTTCCATCTCTTCGCTCTTCCTCCTAATATGCAATTTTTAGTCATATTTTCCAAGATTATAAACTGATTTTTGTGACGCATTTCAAGGAGTTCCTGATTACCTTCAGCCGTGATAGAAAACACGGGGTTCCTAGAAGACGCACTGATAATTGTACTTTCAGTAACAGGGCTGTGAATGCCATTGAAGTTGCTTCTGCTACAGAAGTGTGTATGTTAATACTCTTGTCACAAGTGGGACTAAACTTAATTGCTGGATTTGTGGGTGCTCAGGGCAGACGTCATCCAAGCGATAATGGAAGCCAAGGTAGACAACGCCATGAACGCCGTTCAAGAGAGAGTGGAATCCATGGTAAAGAGTGGTCAAGAAGATTTTTTTTTATTTTTTGTAAATTTACAATCTACTCCACAGTAACAATATGAGTAATAAGTAAATGGTTTAAAATTTGAAGGTTTGTGTCGGGTACCATTCATTAATGGTTCTCCGTGTGGTTACACATCATCGAGAAGGTCTTCGGGTCAGATTTTCTTCAGTCTTCTTTTTCTAAGGGTTGGGTGAATAGGTCACTTATGAGTTGTAACAGGCCGTGAAGGCCCATAGGGTTGTGAGATGTTGAGGTTCCCACATTTTCTAGATAATCGGCTCACAGATGGCGGTAAGTTTGTCAACCTTACGCGCCGGCCGCCTTTTACTCTCCCAGGAATATTCCTGGTACTCATTTCTGTTAGAGGCTGAGTCGACACCAGGTCCATACTTCGGCTGGAAGGATTAGGTCAATTGAAAAATCCACTTCATCTNGAAAATATAAGAACAGGATATTCTCTCAGCAGGAACAAATCTATGAAAAGTTCAAAAGTACAAGGCCTGATGTTCTAAACCGGAACTTGTAACGCAACGGAAGCCTGTTTTATTGCAAAAGGTTATGAACAGGTGGATTCAGATCCATAATCCATGTAAAGTTGCCTTTAATCAGCGGGAAATTTTTAACAAGGAAACCCACGAATTTAAGGAAAAGCAATATGCATTAATAATTATTATTTTCAGTTCATATAGGCTTAAAATAATTTTACTATAATAACAAAGAGTCTCTTACTGTCAACAATAACCAAATGAAGCTTCCTCACGCCTGAATTAATAGGTACAAAAACAAGCTCCGTGGCCTGTAGTCCGCAAGCAAACTATACCGTTCCAGCCACCGCCGCTTGTCGGCGAAGTTAGTGCCAACTTTAGCGGATGGACGGTGTCGCGTTGTTAGCGCAACGAATACCCACGGCCGTTAATTTCGGTNTTCTTCGTGTAAATAGGATCCGTTAGTCAGTTCTGTCAGCAACATATCTGTACCGGAAATGAATGGGCGTCATTATTATCAGAAATCCCGGGACGGCATGAAGTAGATTTAACATTTGTATTAATTATGAAATGGTTCTACCAATTACAGACTACATCTCGCGTTATCTGGGACTACGAAACGATGACATTGCAAGCAGTGATTCAGTTTTATGAACGATAATTCACACTTCACGCAGCTGCGCCTGTTAATTAACAATATTAATATTTCAGGTGTACTCCACGTAACACCAAAATAACGTAATTTGACACTACTGTATTTAATGGCTCACGATAAAACTAAGGGAGGTCATATTAATGTTATTTGAATCACAATCGAAATGACAAAACAAGACAGCTCAAAGGTTAAACCTNTTTTTATTTTTTGTAAATTTACAATCTACTCCACAGTAACAATATGAGTAATAAGTAAATGGTTTAAAATTTGAAGGTTTGTGTCGGGTACCATTCATTAATGGTTCTCCGTGTGGTTACACATCATCGAGAAGGTCTTCGGGTCAGATTTTCTTCAGTCTTCTTTTTCTAAGGGTTGGGTGAATAGGTCACTTATGAGTTGTAACAGGCCGTGAAGGCCCATAGGGTTGTGAGATGTTGAGGTTCCCACATTTTCTAGATAATCGGCTCACAGATGGCGGTAAGTTTGTCAACCTTACGCGCCGGCCGCCTTTTACTCTCCCAGGAATATTCCTGGTACTCATTTCTGTTAGAGGCTGAGTCGACACCAGGTCCATACTTCGGCTGGAAGGATTAGGTCAATTGAAAAATCCACTTCATCTGGACTCGATCCGCGACCTTCCGGCTTGTAGCATAGTGTCTCAACCAACTACGCTACCGCGTGCCCCCCGCCCCTGAAAGCACCGTTCTAATTATTTTTCAAAACGAAGCCTGTTTTATTGCAAAAGGTTATGAACAGGTGGATTCAGATCCATAATCCATGTAAAGTTGCCTTTAATCAGCGGGAAATTTTTAACAAGGAAACCCACGAATTTAAGGAAAAGCAATATGCATTAATAATTATTATTTTCAGTTCATATAGGCTTAAAATAATTTTACTATAATAACAAAGAGTCTCTTACTGTCAACAATAACCAAATGAAGCTTCCTCACGCCTGAATTAATAGGTACAAAAACAAGCTCCGTGGCCTGTAGTCCGCAAGCAAACTATACCGTTCCAGCCACCGCCGCTTGTCGGCGAAGTTAGTGCCAACTTTAGCGGATGGACGGTGTCGCGTTGTTAGCGCAACGAATACCCACGGCCGTTAATTTCGGTTTTTCTAGACCGGAGCCGCTATATCCTTGAAATAGCTACTCAATTATCTTCACGAGGCTGAGTGGACCCCGTTCCAGACCCATTACTTCTCAGAAAATCCGGTAGCATCGGGAATCGAGCCCAGGACCTCTGGATCTGTAGGTAGAAACTCTGACCACTACACCACAGAGGCGGTTCGAATTAATAGGCACACCTGTATATAAATCTGTATTCAACTAAATACAATTTTAAATTAGAGAATTAGACTCCCTTCGAAGTCTTTGGAATAAATATTTCCAATATTTGAGCCTGTCAAAATAAATCATAGAGCATTAATATAATTTATAATTCATTCTGCCGAACGCGGCCGTTAAGTTAGTGTGTAGTGTATATGTTTCAAATAGATTTCCACGCTACTCCCACTCTGTTACTGTCGCTTTCCTCTACCAGTATTGCCACAAGGAGGCTAATGAATGTGCCAGGCAAGCTTACGTACAGGATGCACCATTTGACATGCAACACAAATGATAATCACACGTTCTGCAGTGAAAAAATAAAATCAGAGCGTCTTTCGGACGACCCGGCATACAGGACTTCCAAATTTTCTTCGTGTCACTCAAGTAAATGTCGCCTTGGTTGCTAGGCTGCTTGCTGTGGCCCGTTGCGCAGAAGCTCTGCAATGGCGAAATGTCGAGCAGAACCTGTCTTCATCCTCGAGCTTCAGTTTATATCGAAATCGTTCGCAGCTGTTCCTAAAGCATTTGGCAACTCGAGCCCTTATATAGATTCACAGAATAATGTAGTAATATACTGACTGATAAAAATTAGTTTAACAATATATAGTACTTACGAATCGAGGTGAGTGGAAAATAAATTGTGCACATCTGAGAATCGTGGAGTCTTACCTGAAAGAAAACAAATTACGAATATATAATGCAATTGATACAATGGTTTCATAACATGAATAGTTTTTATAAACTCTAAAATGGCGTTCTTTTTATTGATTTAGGGGGAAAAATTAGTTTTTCATTCATTCATTCATTCATTCATTCATCAGTAATCTGTCAAGACGACAGGTCCACAGTCCCTTCCAAAACAGTTCTTCTACTTGATGCGATCTAGAGCGTTCTCCTTCAAATGACAATATCCTCTTATGTCCCCAAGGTCATTCAGCATCTTCTTACGTCAGTTTTTCATATAACTGAAACATTTTTCGCCTGGAGAATAAGTGAGCCCTATTCCCTACACACTCTGAGCCCTGGAAACTTTTACATTTGAGTCATTAGAGCAACCTGAACACAGTCCGTGAGTTGAGGAAAGAAAATGTGTTAGTCATCTGCAGTTAAATCACAACAAAAGGGTGTAGACATAAACGTTTCAAAATGTCGCAATTTAGTTCCCCTGATCTCGATTCTGACATGCGGGGATCCTACTTTCGCACTAAAAAACATTAAACAGTTGGCTACTGCACACTGAAAAATGAATACAAACTTTAAACAATATAAAAAATGTAAATTTGTCCCTGTGCTTAAGTAATTAAGTACTGCGCCATGAAGGTATGAGGGGGTGGATGTATAGATCCACGTTTTCTTGACCTAGGCACTAACTGAATGTGAGTGGTAAGCTTAACGCCCCCCCGACCTGAGAGCCGGTCTGGACCACGTAGGAGAAGAAAATTTGTTACGCTACCGAGACTCGAACTCCGATGTCTCGGTCGTCCCGTCCGTAGCTAGTCGCTATACTACCTGTGTTATTCCGTCTCCCCTTTAAACTATATTAAAACATTTATTAAAATAGAAACCATTACATTAAAATTTTAGTCTTGGTTACAAAAATTATTAGTAAGCAATATTAGGTGGTTAGGAGTACTAAATGGTCTTAATATTGGTCCCAGATTGTAAAAGGAAAGAAAGTTTATGTTCACTAAACTTGAATCAACATAAGGGTCAAGAGCATAACTCGTAACACAAATGAATGAACAAATATCGCAATTAATGGCACACTAATTATTTGTCTGCATTGGTCTGCAGCAGGAGTACAACTGACATTTTATTAATGGCTGTAAAAGTCACATGGGAAATGTTTTAGCAGCTTCTACATGGCATGTAGGAAGAGCCATATGGCTTCAAGCAGGTAGGCACAAAGCAAAAAAAAAAAANAGCTATCCCTGTAACAGGAAGTGAAGGCCCATAGGGTTGTGAGACGTTGAGGCCCCCACATTATCTAGACAATCGGCTCAAAGATGGCGTAAAGATTGTCAGCCTTACGCTCCGGCCGCTCTTTACTGCCAATGAAAATTATTTAATTAATTCCTGGTACTCATTTCTGAGTCGACCCCAGGGCCATAGTGCGGCCGGGAGGATTAGGTCAATTGAAAAAAATCCAATGATCTCATCGGGACTTTAACCTGCGACCTTCCGGCTTGTAGTATAGTGCCTCAACCAACTATGAAAAATATTATTCAGTGCTAAAGGAAACCTGAAACAAGAGACAGAGACTTAGCCTGGCGCCGGCAATGCCCAACCATCGCTGTTCTTGTCGGACAGAAGACACTTCTTGGAATCGCTATCCTTCACCAATCAACCCAAACTAGTCGAGGCGGTGAGGGAGCCACAGTCATGTCGGAATATAGCCCAGGTGTCTTACATTGTACATCAAAACACGTCGTGAATAGCAATACACACTTGTCTGTACTTACGGACAATATACTCATAGCTAACACAATTGTCGAGAATAGTTCTTGAAAATGTTGTAGCTAGACAAGAAACTATCCACATTAATGAATTCCAGTGGTTGATTACTGTGTTCACTCCCCGCCCCCAACAAAACCCATCCTGGATCCAGCTGAATCCACTCCGCACCGTCATCATCTATATAATCTAATTTAATATTATCATCTTATTCTTAATACGACGCCCACGGCTACATGTCTATGGTGCCCTCTAATAACGTTTGCATCAACTGAATGATTGTCGATAGACGTTGGTATGAAAATCTTGCCACTGGATGTCGACTCCGCTTTCCATGCTTCGTAATTCCTTATCAATAATACTCTCACACATATGAGTCACTTTAGATGCGGCTTTGGAATGGCGAAGCGATTTATTTGGTATTCACTAGTCGTAACTACAAATAATTATAACACTTTCAAGATTACTGCAATTATAACAAATAAAGTTTTCATAAATTTGATTGGTTTCATTCTGGTCAATCACACTAACAATATAATGAAAAGTTAAACAGTTCCGTCTGGTGTGACTGGTGAAGATTTTTCTTATTTCAATTATGCCCTTACATGTTTCGGTCTTCAGAGACCATCATCAGAGTGACACCTTTACATGAATATAGTTGGAAGCTACTATTACAATATATGTTCTGGAAAACAAGACAGCGCGCCACAAACACATACAGGACAACATCAAAGAACCCTCTTCTCGAGAACAAGGGGGCACACGTTCGGCCCCCGTCAAAAGAAATAGTAAGAGGGACGACATGAACCCGCTTGGTTTACGAATTCCAATAGAGGTTTAACAAACCATTTATAAATATTTTAATTTATTGTAACAGCCGCTGTAGTTGTAAAGACTTTAGATTTTACACCCAATTGCATATTATTAATAATATATGTATATATTTTAACTGAAATAAGGAAAATCTTCACCAGTCACACTAGACGGAACTATTTTATTTTCATGAGAAAGTTTTTATATCTGCTCTAACTAGCCCTTGCTGGGTAACAGATCTGAACAATGGCTATTCCTCTGCAGAGTTCTTCCTATCCGTTTCCTGTCAACTGATTTTAACACAGGAACTATAACTGTCACACTCCAGATATCACTGCACTACAATAAACATAAAGTCTAAAAATCACAAGTTAAGTCCTCACTGGCCGACTTCTAATTCTCCTTCAACTACGAACTATCCGTGGCTGTGTCCTACCGGCAACTGACTTCTAACTCTGCAGTCTAATTCTCTCAACTGCATTGTAGCACCCAATGTCTTCAAAAGAACAGAACAGAAAACACACGTGACGTGAGAGCTACCCATTGTTATGTGACGTCATTGCACCTGCGCGGAAGAGTCTTTACGGAGCCGTTGCCTAGAAACGGGTTACATAACCCCTTGTTCTATTGTTGTGTGTTGGACCGTGTTTACGGAGCCGTTGCCTGGCAAAACGTTGATAAAATTCGTTACAATATCAAATTATGAGCTAGGGGCAGCACTAAAGCCACATATTATAGGGACGTAAAGTGTTTTATCAGTGCACACGCACCGCACATTTTCGGCTCCCGTCTTTCTTTCCTATAATGTAAAATAAAACAATGAGACCATCCCGCGCCAAACCTTTATTTACCTTTGGATTTCGTTTTGATAACAAACAAGACAGACTTGTAGAGACGTGTAAGTAGATGAATTATTAATCTTTTAGAAATTTTGTGTGTGTTTTTTAATAACTTTTTTTCATTTCATGCACCCTGTTGTGTTACAATATACAACTTCTTTATTATATTATTAAAATATATAAATATATAATAAATAAAAACATATATGTTTTTATATATTTTAATAATATTGTATCCAATTTTGTTGGTGCTGCGGTTCAGTGGTGTGTATATGTGTGTACAAGTAAATCATGAGTTTGCCTGATGATGTCTATCAATAGCCGAAACATGTAGCAGGGCCGAAAATGGTCTGATCTTGATATTAGTTGTGTTGTGACGGATATAATAAAGAGGTTAATAACTTTCAGTTAGAAATATGGCGACAGTGGGATATTATTAAATTAAGGAAGGGGTAATTTATGTGAATGTAAAAATACTCAGAAGCAGTCGTTAGATTTAAAAACACTCCTAACTATATAACCTATATGTCTGCATTTAGGAATTTGAGGGCAAGAAACCGTCATAAGCTCTTCCAAGAACTTCCTCTAATAACGAGTATACTCGTATTAACTTTTTCTGCCAACTTGAAAAATAAGGCAGTAAATTGCGTCACTTTTTATGCCGCCATTTGCAAGTAATAGTTAGTTACTCGACAGTGTTGAATTTAGCTAATTAACTAACTCCATGTAGAAGAGCCCTTCATGAGAAACTAATTGTCGCCCGGATATCAAAAAATTTCCCGTCTTTCGCGGAACCCGAGAGTTCAGTTTCGTGTTCGCAAGAAGCTGTCGCTAGCCCCAATTCTGGGAAAGTTAAATCAGTTTAAAAAATTTTGTAGCTTATTAGTTTATGATCCATTTTTGTTATCGCAGCATCCGCACATATGTTTCGTAGCTGTTCTCTCCCGTTCACGTTTACTGAGCAAAATTCTTTATGCAATTCATGTTTACACTTCCGTGCTAACGATCCTACCCATCTAATCCTCCTTCAGCCTATCACCTGGCGGTACTTCACTTGATCAATGTATCTGACTTTTGAAGAACCCGAAATTTCAGTGCTGTTTTCACAAGGGCCTGCCGATACAGCCTGTCCTGGGCGATATGAATGCATTGGACAACGTCACGGGTGTTTTATTACGATCAACTTCAACAGTATCTTCCCATTTGCACCAAGGCCGTCCAAGTGGTGACCCCAATTTCGATAACTTTATCATTTTTGTCATTCTTGCTTAAACAGGGTGCGTCAATGAATCAGGCGATTTAACAGCCTGTTTACTCCTGGATTGGTTGGAGTGGGAAGGATGCCACTACTGCCACCAAGCAGCCTACTTCAAAGCGTTTTAGATGCAATGGAGACATGGGCTGGAGCACAAGGTGCTTTTGCTCTGAAAGCATTTTACAAAAACGGTGACAGTTTCATGATCGCTCAGCGTGAATTTCGAAGAGAGTTTGGTATTCATCGCAATCCATCTGCCCATGCCATCAAGACCTTGGTTCAAAACTTTGAGGCTACTGGCCCTACACTAAAGAAGAAAGGTGGTAGCGTACAAACAGCACGTGCACCCGAGACTGTCGCGGCAGTGAGAGAAGCCATTGAAGTAAGTCCACGCCGGTCTGCGCGTCGCCATGCTACAGCACTCGGGCTGTCCGAAGCCAGCGTTCGGCGGATTTTGCACAAAGATCTCCACTTCTACCCCTATAAAATTCAAATTACTCATGCACTGCACGAACACGACTATGAAAACAGAGTTGATTTCTGCCAGACTTCTTGCAATTAATTAATCAAATCCAAGATGGCGTTAACAACTTACTGATGAGCGATGAAGCTCATTTCCATTTGTCTGGGTTCGTTAACGAGCAAAATTTCCACTACTGATCAGCCACAAACCCCAAAGAAATTTATGAGAGACCACTTCACAGTTCCGAAGTCACAGTAGGGTGCGCGATGTCTTCGTTTGGAATTACTGGCCCGTACTTCTTTGGAGATGAGTGGGAAAGGGCTGAAACTGTGACTGGACCACGTTACATTCACGTGTTGGAGAGCTTCTTAGCTCCTGCACTTGCTCATCTTCCAGTCAAGGAAGAAACGTTTTTCCAGCAAGATGGGGCTACATGCCACACCACATGAGCTTCCATGGCATGTTTCCTAACCATGTTATCTTCAGATATGGGGACATCATATTGCCAGCCAGGTCACCTGATCTTTCCACATGTGATTTCTTTCTCTGGGGGTATCTGAAGTCCAAAGTTTTCAAAGCTCCAGCGCTCCACACAGTTCATGAGTTGAAACATCGAATTCGGGAAGAAGCAGAACGAATTCCCGTGGAGATGCTGCCAAGAGCAATGCATGATTTTAGGAAGAGACTTGCCGAGTGCCTACAGCGGAATGGTGGTCATCTGTCGGATGCTATTTTTGGGAAATAGACTTCTGTTTTCAGTGAGTTAATTGAGAGAATTCAAATGCGTTTATGCTTACACTTATTCATGTGTGTTAAAACCAAATATGTAAATGCAATAGTTTACTGTTCATAACGTTTTTAAAATCGCCCGATTCATTGAAGCGCCTTGTCCATGCTTACATTTTGAAATACTAATACTAATGTGCAGGCCCCTCTCAGTCGAATTAAATATAAGTTAAGACAACCCTTTTTCCTTTTTTAAATTTTTAACTTGTCGAAAGAGAACCTTGAGGATCACCACAGACCACAAAAAGGGCGATAAAAGAGCTCCAGAAAACTAATGCAACACGGTCTGCTGCTTAGGGAACTATAAAACCAGTTAATATTATCAGCAGACAAGCTCCAACTGCTGAGTTTAACCGTAAGGAAGGACTGCAGAGTCAAACAAAAGCACCACTGAAATCAAAACAAATTTAAATGGCTTCAAATTATCGTTGAGAACACGCAGCATGAACGTCCAAATTCGAAGTAACATGATCTGGGTTCGTATCGCCGTGCTGAGGAGAATTTAATTTGGTTTTAAAATAATGAGAAACATACTCATGAATGCAAAATTTCAGATTGTAGGAATGGCAATAGGATCATAACAACAACAATAATGATAATAATAATAATAATCTCTGAGACAAGTTAAAGTTGGCACTGAACTTATTCAGGAACCGGGATAGCTCAGTCGGTATAGCGACCGGCTAAGGGCTGGATGACAGAGAGTTCGGAGTTCGAGTCCCGGTAGGTTCCAGAATTTTCTCTTCTCCACGTTGTCCCGACCGGCTCTGGGGTCCACCCAGTATCATATCCATTGGGTACTGGGGGCTCTTTCCCCGGGGGTAAAGCGGTTAAGGCGTGAAGCTGACCATTCACCTCCAACTAGTACCAAGGTCAAGAAAACCTGGATCTACTCCGCCATACGTCTTAATGGCGTAGTGCTTAATTACTTAAGAACATAGAAAACTTTACCTTTACTCAATTTACTCTCTATGTGAAATAAATTCGAGGCAGTGCGTCAGAATAAGACCAATCCACTCAGGTTCTGACGAGCGATGTCGAAGTCACATGACTTTATAAAGCAACGCAGCTCTCCCGAAATCTGACTTGGAAATACATGTATTTTTGCTAATCCTCCACTCCATGTCCGAACAGAATAATTAGCTTTGAGGCTTCACGTTGCAAATGGCAAGCAGAGAGTTTTGATCATCAAACTGGAAGATACATACCCTGTCGATACTATCGAAATTCTATTGGTACACAAAAGCGTTAGTGCCCCGTGGGTAACATGCAATCGCGTAGTACTATACTGCACCATACAGACTCCACTCTGCGCCAAAAAGTGCATAAAATATACACGTAACAATGAGGGCGTGTCCGAGTATTTCATTTCCGAACAGATTTCGATCACTTTGGATAGAATCCATAGCAAATTTATTAGACGAATGTAATTTTCATCAGAAGCAATCGAAATTAATCACCCTTTGTTCGAAGCTTAAAATGTAAATTTGATGAGCGTTTCTAAAGCCCGTACCGGTAGCAAACTTACTCAGACAGATCTGGTAGCAGAGTGCCGCTACACCAGTGAAGGTACTACACGAGCGCTTGCGTGAAGAAGTTAAGGAAATTAAATAATACAAATGTTGACCAGGATAACGGCAGTGAAGCCAGAACACTGCACCTCGCGAAACATACCAGGGGTGCTGTAATATAGCTTAAATAAAAGATTATTTAAACGAAAAGGCAATCTGACCATTAATAATCCATAAATTCTTATTTTTCTCGTAGTACAATGACAGAAAACAGTTGCAAATCTTACCCGGTGGATGGAACAACTAATCTTTTTAAGGAGTGATATTTTCATTAATGACGCTATTGGTGCAGTTAAAGTCAAATGGCGATGTAGCAGTAGGCTATATGTTCATATGTTCATACCAACAGAGGCGACACCTTTCAGCTATTCTAATTCTCTGGTCTTGAGCTTCGCGTTTTATGTTCTTAAGATGGATGCCTTATGGAGATTACTAATTCATGAAATTCACATTAGAACTGAATTCGCTTCTTATTCGTGGTAATTTTAACTTTGAAAACACGCGAGCTATAAACTTTTGCAATTTATTCATGTTCATTTTCTCCTTCATTGCAATTCACATGCAAACTTAACTGAAACAGATAAGTCTGCATAAGGCTGCTAATCAGTTCGCTTCTTGTTGCAGTCGAAACAAACACGTACACCCTTGATGAGACTGCTACTCGAAGGGCTGCTTTATTTGTTACTTTGTTTTGCTTCTGGCTAGTTGATTTTTCCGGGGGTGGGTCGGTGGGTCGGTTGGTTGGTTGGCTGGCTGATTACTTGAGTGGTTGGTTGATGAAGTCTTTGCTCGTTTGTTCGTTTGTTCGCTCGTTTGTTTATTTGGTTGTTATTTTTTAGTTGGTAATTCTTATCATGTCTATGGACCGACCTTTAGTAATGTTCTTTGTTAAAACATTTAACAAAGACGCATGTGTGCTAAATGATCGTTATTAGAGAAATCGTTTAAACGAAAATGAATGCGAACGCCGCAGAAAGAACAAACGAAGCTTCCCTGTCTGCATGTCGATCAAATAATAAAAGGACGCATACCATCTTATACATGCGACGTATTATTCTGGATTCAATTTGGCAACTCCGCCTACCAATTTTCTTACGGGTTTGGTGGACGAGCTGAGACGTGGGGAAAGCTACTAACGCCTCTTTTATTTCATTTTATCATGCAGTATCATGCTTTCTTTGTGTATATAACGACGTTTAGCCAACTGCAATGGTTAAATAATGCAAATGAGAGGGAGATTATAAAAAAAAAGGAATTGGGAAGGGTGCAAAAAGAATGACCCGCACCTGACGCCATGGTGCTGTCCCGGAATTCGCCTGAAGATACTAAAGAAAATCACGAAATCTTAGTCCGTATAAAGGGATGCGGTTCAGACAACCTTTCTATTTACACTAGTTTCATGTCCTAGAGTCAGTTACAGTAGCCGCGCGGTCTAAGGCATGAACTGTCTTCGCGCGCTCGGACCCTGGGATCGTGGGTTCGAATCCCACTCATGATATGGATGTTTGGTGTGTGTATTTGTTTGTGTTATGCTGTGTGTATGGAGTGGCCTTGTGACGGGCTGTTCACTCGCCCAAGGAGTCCTACCGTCTGTGTACAATGATTACGGAACTGAATAAGAGGCCTGGGCCCTGAATGGGCTGGAAGAGCCATTGGAAAATAATAATGTCCTACAACATCTCTATTCACTTGGATTCAGATTATGCAATCACTGAAATTCAGCCTTGAACTTCTTAGTCAATACAAATGATAACAGAACACTTTACAGGAATCATTATTTTCGCTGTAGTATTGACACAAATCAATTGAAGATTATAATCCAATTAGAAAGAAGATTATACTTCTGAACTGAATAACCGGGAACTTCATCTTCTACGCTGAGTCATGAAAGTTAGTTACTGCAAGACATAAACACTGAATCATTCTTGCTTATCATTAATTCGGGTCAAGAAGACGAAAGTATGTGACGCTATGAAATACTGTTTTCGTTATTTATTATATTTAAGATCTTGTAAATATGAAACAGCTCACTTTAAATCACATGCGACTTTCTGACGAGGAAACGGATACAGGTCAGTTCTGCATTATATTGTGTATGTTCTCCGAACAGCGATACCGAAACGACGGAAGAAACTGGAGAGTTTAAAACTGATCCCGCCTCCCAGAAAAGAAAAAAGACTGGGTTGCAGAGTTGAGGCAGTTAACTTTTATTCTAAGAGCCATAACTAAACAAGTAAATAGGTGAAATGATGAGTTATCGCATGTTTAAACAGATGTGCATACAGTTTGCAATGTGATATGTTATGTATCTTTATGATACAAGCTGATAATGTTCCTGTACTGAAGGAAATAAAAACATGAGCAACGATATGATATTGTAACATAAAAGCTAGCCGAACCATCCTCGCTTTATAACATAATCCGTCATACTGTGCGGTATAGAGAATGGAGAAGAGTAACATGAGTTTCACGATTTCCATTTTTCACGGCTATTGGACCACAGGGAGCAGAACAGAGACTTGATTCATGGAAACGGCTGCTTCAGAACCTAGATTATTCATATCTGAATTAACCTAACTGCCATCGAGCGACATTAGCACGCTGCAGTGCGCAACGGAAGATTCAACTTGGCGCAGTGTCGATGGGAAAGTTCAGCACGCTTTCAACATTTGGAAAACTCTTTCTCAATAGAAATCTGTCGCTTTTATTGAAGTTTCACTAGGATATAGCTTCCTCCCTGTTGTTCTGTTAAATAACTGTCCGCTGCCTCTACGTGATTGCAACTGTCTGACTGGACAACAAACCTGACGTGCGCAAGAAGCGGGATAACCGCATATTGCAGGCTCTTCCTTCAGCAGGTCAACAAATTTCTTGTTTAGAGTTAATCGCCATTTTGACAAAAGACTAATATTTATAGCGAGAAGTGAAATCAAGTCAATATCTTGACATGTTATGTCTCAAATATACATTCAGATCTGCCAAATCATATTTTCCTTTGACGTTCGTAATGAAAACTGCGTTTCTGTCCTTATATAATAATTATGAAAAACATTTCTCATTCTTGATTAAAGGTGTTAATATGACATGAGTCCTTTACGTTCCTGTACTCCATAAATCTTACAGAGATTTCGATATGGGAGGTTCGTCAATTTGAATTTCACTATCCACATTTTAAAATAAGCCTCATACACTGCAAAGAATGCCGTTTTGTCCACTACGCAATTAACTACAACCTCGCCAAAGCTGTTTCCCCCTGGTGCAGTGAACGCGGCCATGCCTGCATTGGTAGGATTGAAGTCCATGGAGAAATTGCGCCGTCATCGACAGGCAATTCAATCCATGTTTCAGCTAGAAAACTCGACTTAGCAAATTTGGCTGTGAAAAGTCACAACCCTGAAACAGGCTCAAAGGGAGGTCGGGCGGAGGGGAAAATAATAGCGAATTTTTCAGTATAAAATAGAAGAGAGCTTACTGGGTGCACAATCACCCTCACCTATCATCTGGGGCTGGTACAATAGGCCAGAAGTGGCCGCAATACAAGGGACTTAGCCCCACCCCACTAGCGAAACAACAACAACAAGGAAAGAGAGGATACCGAAAAGTAAATAAGCTTACGTTATTACAGTGCGACTTCTACCGTAAGTGCGCGGAGGACAAGATAGGGGGCTTAAAATTAGAATTAGCTGGCTGTTATTTTAGAGCCCTGACTTCGTTTATATGCGCCAGGGGTATCGTTACGGACTGACACTGACATGCGCCTATGCACGTAACGGGGGAACTGAAGTTTGGAGTAGGAACGCAATATTTACGAAATTAAAGAAATTATGAGCAGGAAATTAATAAATGTTACAACTGCAGTCATTTAGAGACAGTGCGGGAATTACGTATTCATAGAGTAAGAAATGGTAGGGTAAAGGAAATATAATGGTACGAATCAAGTGGATATGCAAGTTTTCAAAGAAGTGTTAATGAAACGTCGAACTGATACACAGATGATAATTGTTCCGTAAGCCGATGCTACATAGGAGGGTCTTTCTGAATTAAACACACAACTTACTGAATTAAACTGACTAAAGCAAAGTAAGAAGGAGATTAAATCGGTCAAGGGGAGAAGTAAACCGTGTAGGATTCAGGAAAGCACACATGAAGTCATTATAAAATTTCCAGTCAAATATTTTGTGGGAAGAAATTTAAGTGTAAAATGGGGAATAATATTAATTTTAAACAAACAGGTTGTTAAGGCGTACACAGGATAAAGGCGAATTGTTGTCTTTCATGAATGTAACAAGAAGTTCTGAGAAGAACTAATCGCTTATTATGTGCTGAGTATCAAATACAGGGAGTGCACAGAAATTACTGTGTTCAAGAATTCTTCTATTACTGCGTGTATATTCGTTGCCGCAGGATTTACCAAGCCGTCACCTATTACCGTTAGGTGGACACACACACAGACATAAAAACAGCAAGGTGATTTTGTATGCGCCTATTTTTTTTTTCAAAATGAGGGAAATATGATAATGAACATTTGTGTGCCACAAAATTGTGGGATTTCTTAGTGAGATGAGAAAATATCAAATTAAAAAAAAAAACGACGTTAGCTTTCAGGTTGAGAGTTTCATTTTTCGATGTTAATTTTATTGTGTTTTTAAATGCAGTACTTGTTGCTACTGCTGAGCAACAGAGCGCGCATCAAAATATTTCAGTACAGAAGCTCAAAGCACTGCTCTTCCTAAATTTGAAGTAGACGTGAAGAAGAGACACTTCAGAGCACTGGGGACACCCAGAGAATAATGTACCCATTTTGTAGAGCGCAAGGTGGGAAGCTGAACAACTCAGTGTACAGTGCCGGTGGGTGAGGGGTTCCTTTAACATGCAAATGGTACTAAAAGCGAGGGAAGGTGTCTGAGAATAGGCCGGGACTTAATTGACGGAGTCGCATTAAGACAGAGTCAGACGTAAGCGCTCCTGCGAGGAGGACCTGACAAAGAGCGGAACATCTCGAGTTTTCAAGATAAGCCAAACTTCCCTTACACTGCTGCATCCAGTGAGACAGGTCATGTTTCCGCAAAAGGTGAGGAGAGATAGGAAGTTGACGCTAGTTCATGTGGTGCCCCTTATATTTGTCTTCATGTGACCAGGGTTAATTTACGGGCAACTTGGTGTCTCGTATTAAGAGACGAGTAAGGGTTTGATGGGTCTGACATGACTACATAAAATGGACCTTTACGACATGAGGTCCCACAGAGTGGACTGGAGTCATGTGCCTCAGGACACGGATGAGTCACGTTCTCCTGCGGATACGACTATGAAATTTCGGGTTAATTAGAGGACAGTCTTAATAGTAGGGAGCCAGTTGTATGTTATAACGAAGGTACATAAAATGAAAAAAAAAAAGAAGTATGAAGTACTTCTGTATTTAAAACAAAGTAGACACTATCGTAGCAACATTTGTTCTTATTGACGCTACATGTTTCGATCCTTATACTGGGTCACAATCAGGCGTACAATGATACCAGGTTCAGTTGTTGAATTGCATGTAACAATTTGCATCTAATTCTTCAATAGGGATCCTTGTTGTGCACTTGAGTGTTTTTAAATGCATAAATGGAGTATTTCAGTTAAAATTTTAAAATACTCTAATAATAAAATTTAAACATTAGAAATTAAAGATTAAAACACAGGAATTAAAATTGTACTAAAATGGAAATAAAATATTTTGTGATAAATCTGTTTAAAACTTTGTGACCGCTGCATGATGATATGATTTTCTGACGGTAGAGGCGACTATAATCTGGGGCGCCTGCGCATTGGGATCTTCTCACATAAGTCAGGTCGTGTGGTCTTGACCTTACTATCGTCTTGTGGAGCTTATGCTCGTTATTCTGTATGTCACCCAACAGGTTGTTTATTTTGAGTGATCTGTAACAGTTTTTAATTATTATAAGGAGAAGCTTGTGAGTGTGTTCTTATTAAACCCGTTATTAGGTCATTAAGTATATGTACTTATGTATATTAGGGCTGCTCCCTGTGTTCGGTCTAGACTGCTTGTGTGGGGGGGGGATCTGTATATGTGGGTATGTTTGTGAAGAGTCGAGTGGTATGAGGTAGGGGGTAGGATAGTGTGAGTGGTTGAAGAGAGGGGGAAGGGGGAGAATTATTTGGTGTGGGTGTTTTTACTAGAATGTCGAATATGGGGTTATGTATATCTGTGAACGTATCGTTCATCTGTAGGCTCCGCCCAGTATCTAGACAATTGGAGAGATGAAATAAAGGGGTTAAGATGGGTGGAACGTGTACACGTATGGCTGAGAAGATTAATTCGTACAGGCTACAACTAGAGTCGGGCAGCCAACTGGAATGAAACACTAATTATCTAAGAAAACGTAATCCTCCCATCTACTCCTTGGTCCACTCATATTTTCCTAAGAGAATTACTGCGTAACTGTGTGGACAGGCTCCAGTCTCGGGCACTCGTCAACATGATAGTGAACCTTTCTGTCCATACAAAGGGGAAATACAAGACTTGGCCAGTTGAGTAATTGTCAACTTTTCAAGACAGAGGTTGTACTACGATATTAGTTGGTGGGTTTAGATAGGCAATAACACCGCTGGCTTACTTACTGACGTACTTTTCTTAATTTAATTATTCATGTAGACCATTTCCCGCAATGTGGTGGTGGGTTTGTCTCNCCTTTATTTCCTCTAAGTTTCAAACAAATGCAATTCATAGAAAAAGGAATAGGACATAGGCCCAATCCTTGAATTGGGGGAAGAAGAAGAAGGAAAGTCACCATAGTTAAAACTTCAAAACCTGGAGAACGCCTAAATAATATTTCATCATAATATATCAGTTCTTACCTCGCAAAAAACATACTGAGTCACAATTACATAGATCAGCCGGATAAGGCAGTGTAGGGAAATTACTATAAAAATTATATGAAACAAATACGCTCTGCTGACAAAATGGGGTCTTAATGTTGAAGCAGATAGTGACACCTGTACTTTAAACGGTTAACTTTGCATAGTTAGTCATTCAGATTCTCAGTTACTCTTATCAGTAAGTTTGCGCCCCAGATCAGGTTTCCAGCACCGCCTTATTGAAACAAGAATTCTGTTCCATGCAGTGCTAGAAGGCAGGCGTATGTTTGTATTTAGTGTGAAAGTTCCACAGTTGGGTTGGTTTTCTGCACGTTTAGGTTTTCTACACGCCAGATATTTGCATTATACAAGTGCTGTATGTACCAATACAACCCTGGGCTCCCCTCTACACTCGAGGGTTGCCTCCCTCATATTATTACAAAGTGTTTGTGTTCACTGGGCTGAAAATTACACACACATGAACACAGGATGTACAATCATAGGATAAGCGCTACTGTAACGCGAGAGAAGTAAAATGGGAAGCAACTTGTCCCGCCAAGCACACTCCGAGAGGCCCAGTCCCTAATTCACAAGAACTGCACACAGACATTTGGTTGGAACACCTCAGTTGAACAGACGTCGTGACCCCTAACGAGAAAAAGTTACACTAGAGAAAGGCGGCACCATAGCTCAAGTGGTTAGTCGCTGGCTTCCCACCGCGGCGGCCCGGGTTCGATCAAGAGTCTGGACAAGTGAGATTTGAGGTGCACAAAGTGGCACTGGGGCAGGTTTTCTCCGAGTACTTCGGTTTCCCCTGCCAATCTTCATTCCACTAATTGCTCCACAATCACCCTCACCTATCATCTGGGACTGGTAAACAGGCCAGCAGCGGCCGCAGTACAAGGGACTTAGTCCCAGCCCACTAGCAATAAAAGAAAAATACACTAGAAAATGCCTTACAAATCAGAAGTTGTAGAGGCATGTGAACCTAAAAGATACAGATTTTCCATTACTGAGTCCAATGCAAGCTTTTGTGAATATGGTATTGAACCCAGAAGTTTCCAATCAGAGTACACGTGCTGAATGACTGTGAACTAATCGAGGAAGATTCTGTACAATGACTTGTCGATTTAGTTAGATTACTAGTTAATCCAATAATTCTTTATTAAGTCAATTTAGGAATATTGTTAATTGTTCAGAAAGTTTGTTGGTTATATAGCTATTGAATTAATTAGCAGACTATTCATGGGTTTTCAGCAATACGAGCTGCATGTTACTATCGAAATAAAACTAAGAGATGGAGGCTCTTTAAAATTAAAATGTTCATAAATATGTTCATGGAAATGGCTGAAGAGAGAACATAAGTTTATTTTTGTCCTCGTTTCTGGCTGAACTTCAATGCTATACGCAAAATATAAACGAATATGACGGGACTAGGAACTTTGACTACAGGGATCCTATTCTAAGTATGGCGTAATTAATGTTGGTTATTCAATTTATTTAGGATTTCACAACGTTTTTCTTTTTTAATTTCGTTGACTGGGGGTGTGGTTCCATTTTAATGTCCACATTCGTTTTTTCAGGAAATATGCTGAAAATGGTAACTTTAAATAAACTATTCTGTTTTTTAAAAAGCAGATATAAAAATAACCCTTAAATATATCTCTGCCACTCTACTTCATTATAACTTCGTCCTGAGGAGGACTGTGTTGTGTTCATTTCAGATTAACCAGAAACTGCTCTGTTACGCGTGCAACTGGTCTTGCCGTACTAAACAAATTTCATACAAAAAAGTTGCGGTTAACAGTCTTGTATTTTCCTCTAGTTTGACCCAAATATAATAATTGAGGAGCTATTTCAAGGAAATAGCGGCTCCGGTCTAGAAAACCGATATTAACGGCCGTGGGGAAACGTTGCGCTGACCACGTGACATCCTCTATCCGCTAAAGTGGGCACTAATTTCGCCGACAAGCGACGGTCACTCGGTCGGTATAGTTCGCTTGCGGACTAAAGGCCACGGAGGAGGAATTTCCTTTCGTTTGATCCAAAGACGAGTGCAATGATGTTTTCCAATTCAAAACACATATATTTTTATGTCTTAGTTTTTGCCTTCACTTTCGTTCATTGCTAATAGAGACCATTTATAAAGATAATGACACTAGAGATAGATTTTATATTTTATACATGTACACCGCACAGGAATATGATTCGAATGAAATCCATAGACCTTGAAGATATAAGTCTCCATACTTGTGACATGTCTTACGTCATAAATTTACTTACTTACTCATGGAGCTGAGCCCTTCTTGAGGAGCCGCCAATTGTGCAGCTACTCAAGAATTTCCCAGCATTTTATTGAACCCGAAGGTTCATTAGCATGTTCACAAGAGCCCTCCATTGGTCCCTCTCTTGTGCCAGATCAATCCAACCCATACCATCCCACCCCATCCTCTCTCTCGAAGATTCATTTTAATATTGTCCACCCACCTACGCCTTGGTCTTCCCGGTAATCTCTTTCATTCTGGCTTTCCCACCAATATCCTATATGCATTTTTTTGTCTCTCCCATTCGTGCTACATGCCCTGCCCACAAATCAATCATCTTAGACAAAAGTTAATATTGTTTCTGACGTTAATTTAAAGGAATGGTTATAAGAGACCGATAACTCCGTGGCCTGTAGTCCACAAGCGAATTTACCGACCTAGCGAGCGTCGCTTTTCGGCGAAGTTAGTACCAGAGGGTGTCACGTGGTCAGAACAATGGAGCCCCATGGCCGTGAATCTCGGTTTTCTAGACCGGAAAAGAGACTGATACGAATCCAAAATCGAATTTTTGATCTACAGCCCTTGTAGACCATCAAAATCGAATTCTATCGAAAACCGTTTGGTAATTTCGAAATGAGACTGGACAGACAGACATGAACTTTTCTGTAGAGCGGAAGATGAGGGGCGTATGAAACCAACTGCATGGTGAATAACAAGACAATATTTCCGTTGAACCTCGTGGCAATTATTGGGAATTTCGGCAATAATAATGGTAACCACATCTGTGACATTTGTTCTCCTTGGCCAGTGATTTAACATTCCTTCCCGCGTGTGACCTGCCAGCCATAAGAAAGAAAACCGACAATTTTATTTTTCCAGTTAGATGTTTCTGCCGCAGATGTCTGTAGCCGTGATAATTCTAGGCTCACGACTTTAAATCCCGCTTAACACATTTCCGCTTTCTTAGCCCATTTTCCTTATTTGTGAGAAAAAAAAGTAGGCTTATGAAATTACCTTGCTGTCTGTGTGTCTGAATGTGTATCCTCCTAATAACTTTTTAATGCCTGAGCCAATCTTTATAAAACTTGGTATATATATCACGCCACCTGAGCCAGCCTCAAGTCCCTCTCGTCAGTAATGCCAACATTACAACATCACAAATTCCCGAGAAGAAAACCTTAATGTTACTTAAGCACCTGCATCAATCTTCCTGAAACTTGGTATGTACATTATGCCATATGAAGCCATCTCAATGGCGCACTTCACAAATGTCTTCCATCAATAATACCAACATTTCAGCCTTCAAATTGTTGTGGTAATAACCTTAACATTATTTCAATGACTGAACAGATCTTCATGACACTTGATATACGCGTATATCATGCCACGAGATCCCATCTCAAGGTGTACTTCACAAGTACCTCCATTCAGTAGTACTGACACTGCAGCCTCTCACATTGTTAAAGCAATTACCTTAATATTACTTCAATGCCTGAACCGATCAGCATGAAACTTAGTATGAATATCATGCCATGTGAAGCCATCTCAAAGGTTACTTCACAAATCCCTTCCATCCCTAATACCAACATTACAGACTGTCGAATTTTTGCGGTAATAAACTTAATATTAGTTGAATTCCTAAACCGATCATAATGAAACACAGTATGTACATCATGCCACCTGAGCTCATCTTACCGATGTACTTCATGGGCTCCTCTCATCGGTAACACCAAAACTGAATGCTGTTAAATCGTTGATACAATAACCTTAACGTAATCTGAGTACCTGAACCGATCGTCAAGAAACTTGGTATGAATATCATGCCACCTAATGCCATTTCAAAGGTGTACTTACTTACATTTTAATACAAGCACAATTCAGACTCTATAAAACTCGAGTTTTATTGACTTACGCATACTTGTAAAGTAAAAGGTAAAGTAAAGCTATTCCTGTACCAGGCCGTGAAGGCCCATAGGGTTGTGAGACGTTGAGGGTCCCACATTATCTCAGTCGGCTCAAATATGGCGGTAAGGTTGTCAGCCCTACGCGCCGGCCGCGCTTTACCCCCCAGGAAAATTATTTAATTAATTCCTGGTACTCATTTCTGTTAGAGGCTGAGTAAACCCCAGGGCCTAGTGCGGTTGGAAGGATTAGGTCAATTGAAAAAATTCAATGACCTCATCGGGACTTGAACCCGCGACCTTCCGGCTTTTAGCATAGCTCCTCAACCACTATGCTACCGCGTATCAAATACTCGATTTATATTATAGAAAAGGGAAGGTAGGCAATTAGTTCTTCCAAGAACTTCTAGTTCTGTATTGTTTTCCGGTGGTCTTATCCCCCATTCATACAGCTTTAGGGTACTTTGTGCAAGTGGCTGAGGCACAACTCTCTGTCGAAATGACCAAATGGCTGATCAAACTTAACGGTGTAGAGTTCTTCCGTATCACGTGAAATTCACGAATTTCTGCTTTTAATTTAAGTAAACTGTTCATTTCATAAGAAAATTATTCAATCAGCCACCGATTATTTCATTTACTGAATCATCAATTCAGTCGTTTATCTGTTCCTTCATTTATTGGTTTGTAAATTAATTTCTTCAAAGCGATGCTGCAAATCTGTTTTCGCCTCCAAGCTAAGTTTCTCATTCTTAACTTCACTCTCATTTCTTTCAGCTTATAACATTTCACTGCACTGTAACATGCTGTACCTATTTTTATCATTTATTTTCCAAAATTTAATGCAAATCAGTCTATATCATGCGAGTCTTACATATCCTGCCAGGGAATACACATTTTTGTATTGATGTCTCAATTTTATAATTCATACATCATTTTACAGCCCCTTGCTGATTTTAATCCTTTCAATGCCTCCCGCGAAATAGGTTATCTCGTGTATAAAGACTGGCTTTGCTGGTCAGGATTTATTTGGCCTTTGAAAACATCAGTGAGAGAGATCTGTCTTTCAACAGTTACAGCCAACAATTCGTAGCCTTTCAAAAATATAAATTAAAAGCTGCCAGAAATGTATACAAACATGAGAAGAATGTGTGAACAAAAGCGAACATCGAAAGTGTTTAAAAGTTCATTTCCTTCATTTGGCTGTCCTGTCTTTGTCTCTTCCTCCTTACTGAATGTTGCTGTCATGCCAAACTTGATCGATATTACTCATCTTGATTTCATTGTTGCCGCACACAATGTCTATATACGACACTGTGAGCACCAAGAACAAGGAACAATGGAATTCCATGATTGATTATAATTTGCAAAAGAGGACAGTGTTCAAATTTTAACGACGATCATCAGGAGCAGGGACTTGAAGGTCTGGTGAACTCATTCAATTATCAAAGTAATGGGGGGGAGGTGTGGTGTCTCTTACATAAACAGCAATCCTACTAATTGCATGTCCATTGTTACTAAATGACAGCTAATTTGCAAGGAGTCCCATTCAAAATTGAAATAAGGCCAATGCCATCATTTCGTGGCATGACCATGCCATATGCAGCTCACTGCTATATTTTCGAGAACGGTTGAGCTTCCTAAACGCATATGTGGCTTGCTCGTGTCTAACGAAGTCACCAACTGCATGTGTGTAAATGTGCTGGATGTCTTGCTGTTAGTGTAGTTTATTTCGATGTTTCATTACAAACATAGAACTGTGTCCCCATAGCAGCAGGGTTTTGTGTTACACAGGCTCAGTGCATATAAACACACAAACTAATTTTATTGTTAGGTCAGTTCAGTTACTATTGCTATCACTCTTGGTACCATCACTATTCCAGCATTGCTATTTCCGCTCTCAATTCCGTTTCTCATTTTAGCTTCCTGCTAACGTTGAAGGGGAGGATGCCTGTCTGACGAACGAACCGTTGCCTACCTGCCTTGTTGGCTGAATGAACATGTGTCTGTATATCTGTCTATCTATCTTTCTATCTATCCATCTATCTAACCGGCCTCCGTAGTCTAGGGGTAACGTTCCCACCTCATGACTCAAGGTACGCG
>NW_019723915.1:635876-672936 GCF_002891405.2 Cryptotermes secundus | reverse complement strand
AAGGGAGGAAAAATGCCGGGACCAAGTCCTCCGGGAGGGACTTTAAGCCGTGGGTCCCGTGTCGTAGATTTACGGCACGTAAAAGAACCTCATGTATCTAGGAGACCTCTGAGCTAAATTTGGCAAAAAAAAATTTCCCGCCCAAAGTAGTTTCCATTGCCTCCGGTAGATGGGGGAAGTATTAGGTACCACTGCCAGAGGAGGGGGGACCTCTCTGACAGAAAGGGACTAACTATTAGATAGCACTGCCAGTAGAAGGTTGGAACCTCGCTGGCAGAAAAGGGCCGATAGTAAGCACCAGTACTGGTAGGGTATGGAGACCGTAGAAATAAAAAGGGGGACGCACAATGGACCAATAACTGGTCTAAGTGCATGGGGAAGCCCACCCCCTCAATACTGAACACTGAATACTGAATCTATCTATCTATCTATCTATCCATCGATCTATCTATACACCTATATATATCGACCGCTCTCTCTCTACCTAGGTATCCGTCTATCTAACTATCCATCCATTCGTCGATCAATGCAGTTATCCGTTTATTAATTCATTCGGAAAGGTATAACTCTACTGTATGCAGTACTGAGCAGCGGTTTTTGAGAGCGCGTTTCACCATAATGAATTTCAGCCATCACAAACATCAGTCTACTGCAGGGTATTTAATTAATATATTGCGACATCAAAGAAGTAATTTACACGTAGGCCTAAAATCGTAACATTTTTAATTAAGTTGTAAAATATTCAAGCCCACGTGTGATGTCAATAATGCGAATGTACATGAACGGGTGATGAAGTGCAAACACAAATGGGTGCGTAATTATTCCAAGGCACAAGAATATGATCATTAGCTCATAGAAATTCTGGTTACTTACTGCAACTCCTCCTATGGGTTGCCCTGCTTGCAGTGTGTACTGATCAGATTGCTTCACCTTACAAGCAAAAAACACCTCCGTGGTTTTAGTCCGCAAGCGAACTATACCGACCGAGAGACCGCTGCTTGTCGGCGAAGACAGTGCGAACTTTATCGGATAGAGAATGTCGCGTGGTCAGCGCAACGAACCCCCAAGGAAGCTAATTTCGGTTTTCTAGACCGGAGCCGCTATTTCCTTGAAATAACTCAACTATCCTCACGAGGCTGAGTGGACCCCGTTCCAGACCCACTATTTCTCAGAAAATCTGGTAGCCACGGGAATCGAAGCCGGACCTCTGGATCTGTAGCCAGAAACTCTGACCACTAGACCACAGAGGCGGTCGGCTTAGTTAGTTAGTTAGTTAGTTAGTTATTGGAGAGGGCTGAGTTTCCCCATGCACTGAGACCTGTATTGGTCCATTGTGCTTCCCTCTATGATCTCTACCAGTCTCTATATCCTACCGGTACTGGTGCTTACCATCAGTCCCGCCCAGCCAGCGAGACCGGCTCTACTAGCTGAGAGGTATCTATAATGCTTCCCCCATCTACCAGAGGTATTATAGACTGCTGTTGGGCGGGAAACGTCCGTTAATTTGGCTCAGTGACCTCCTTTGGGGATATGAGGTTCTTTTACGTGCCGTAAAGCTACGACACGGGACCCACGGCTTAAAGTCCCTCCCGGAGGACTTGTTCCCTGAATTTTTCCGCCCTTAAAAATTCGACGACCTCCGCCGGGTATTTGAACCCGCGTACTACGAGTCATGAGGTGGGAACGTTACCTCTAGACTACGGAGGCCGCTGAGGCGGTCGGCTTCCTCTTACTCTTAACTACTTTATTCGCAATAGTGTCATCAACAAAGCCTTATGTATGATTTACTGTAACACTGGTTTAGTGATACAATAAGATATTTCCGTCTACAGAAATTAGCATCTGGTCGGCAGGATGGGAAATGTTATTGAACAACATTTCGTATGGGAGGCACTATTCGTCCGCAAAGGCCGCGCCATAGCTTAAGCGGTTAGTCGCTGACTTCCCACCGCGGCGGCCCGGGTTCAGTCCCGGATCTGGTCAAGTGGGATTCGTGGTGGAAAAAGTGGCGCTGGGGCGGGGTTTCTCGGTGTACTTCGGTTTCCCCTGCCACTCTTCATTCGACCAAATTCTCCATCATCATAATGACCCGGGGCAGGCTACAATAGGCCAATCAGTGGCCGCCGTGCCAAGTGGACCCAGTTGGACTCCACCCTCCACTAAGCGAATTAATTAATTCGTCCACAAGGTGACACAACAGCGCGCCCACGGATTGCTGTGTGTTAATAAGGAACCCAGTTTTATAAATGATTAATTAGCATAAAATAGCTGAAGCCAAAGTAAATACCATCATTAAATATGCCAGCTCTTCAAATCGAATATAACAGTTGGTTTCCTGGTCACGTTCCAAGTCCTGAGCCACTGCAGTCCAATTTAAACGCCTTAATTTATTGAAATCTTGGATTAACCCTTTCAGGAACCATCTCTGTCCCTATCATCAGGGTACGATTATTGTCGTCGTACAGAGACCCAGTTGAAGTTGACAGAGTTGATCTTTGAAATGTTGGTAATTTTTAACCAATTGACATGGCTGATAGCCCGAGAATATTTTATCAGTTTTAGCCTCCGTGGGAGCTTCAAATCTTTTAGAGACATTACTTCTTTACACACTGGGCACTTGGCACACTTAGACCTCCGATAACTGAAGAGGAAATATGAAGCTGTTTAGCACGAAAACCGGCAGCCTAACAACAGCAGAATTCACATCCTTATAATCCATTTTTTAAGATAATTCATTATAACTTTTAAAATTTAGGTTCAGTGGCATGAAATACCCTTATTGTAACCTCCACTGACCAGTTCACTTCTTGATAATTCATCCAACATTCATTTTTACTCTTAGATCACTCTCTAAAATTCGTTTTGAAAAGCGATCTTGATTCATTGCTTCATCATGTCGATGAAGTTTATTTCTTTTGTCAGAAAATATATTTATAAAATATAAATTTGTATATACAAATATTTTATAAAAACTCGGTCCCTCTACGGATCTCAGAATATGATTCCTGTTACCAATCTTGAAAATTTCACTTCAGAAACTTCTAAACCTTCTGTGTCACTACCAGTCACTGTCCGCGCTTCTAATGCGTGTAACAGAACTTATCTTGTCATTTCCTTTTGCAATATTATCATTGTACCGTCCTCAGGAGTTTTGTTTTCCCAGTGCTCTTTTCAGCGCTTCAGATGTTACACTTTCTGTATATTTGAAGAAAGCAGTCTTCTGGGATTTGGCACCGTGTATATGTGGTGTTAACCGACGTTTCGGAGGAACTTTACCGTTTCTCACGGTGTTGTCGCTTGCAGATTTCTTATACTTTTTCTTCTACCCTGAAGATGGGGGCGATACGTTCCTCCGAAACGTCGGTTAACACCACATATACACGGTGCCAAATCCCAGAAGACTGCTTTCTTCATAGTCACCGCCGTGAAAGCCTCAAATCTTACATTCTGTATATTTGTCTTTATATATATATAGATCAACACGAGTATTTGAAATTAATTATTCTACACTCTTTCAATTAATTATCCATTTATAATTTTATTCTTACATGTTCTGGATTTTCGGAAGAATTTCTATTGTTGATACAGATATTGTAATCCTTTGTAAATTCCCACGACAAATTTGATGATTTTTGCAAGTTACATGTAAATCCTTCTTTCACTATAACTTATTGTTCATGAAATGTCTCCTATTCTCTAACAGCATTTGCCACGTAAATCTCAGCAATAAAAAGAACGTGTGAAAGATTACGCCCTATTCTTACTTTAAAATTAATTATAGCATCATACAGAGTGTCCGGATGAAAAGTATTCAAAATAAAATCATTATATCTCAGAAATAATTTATTATGCATGTTAATGGGTTACACCATTACAAAGGGAAACTATCAAAGTTTTTTGCTGCGTATATAACTTTGTCAATAGATTTAAATGTGGGCTCCCTAGGTTGCACAACAAATATCCAGACTTGAAGCATGTTTGGTGTTACCGTAGCCACAGCGTCCATTATGTGGGCTTTCAGGTCGTTGGTCTTAAAATGGTAGACAATGTTCTTCACATAACACCACAAGAAAGAATCCATTGGGGTTAAATCTGGCGACCTAGGCCAAGCGATTGGTCTACCTCTGCCAATTCATATTCCAGCCATTTCTCTGTTCAGGTGATTCCTAACATGGTGGCAAAAATTTGGCGGCGCATGCGCCTAAGTCGGATATAAAAAAACTTCAGAGTTTTCTTTGCCGATGACATAAACCGGAAACGTGTATGACAATTACTTTCCGAGATATACATTTTTTATTTTGGATACCTTTCATTTGTTTGAGGAAATCCTTTTCTTATGAGACAAATTATTATCTCAGTTTCATGGTATGGGCTAAAGCTGCACATTAAATCTATGAGGTAAATTTAACATGTCATAATTTTTAATCTGCTGACGTTGTCAAATGCCTTTTCAATTATAACAGTTTCCATTTATATTTCGCTGTTATGCCTATTATCTTTTCTTTGTCTCTTTCTCCCAAGTTACAGCTTTTGAAGTTCACGAGCGTTTTGTACTCTTTTCTCTCCAATACGAGATACACGTCAATCAAATCGTTAAGGGAGCAACCTTTAAGGTAAATTGCAATGGACCCCCTTACACAGTGCACTGACTAACGAGCTTCAATCTATATAATACTGGTAGCAAGTTGGTTTCATTATCTGTAAAGGAACAACCATTTGAACAGAGAAAGAACGAAAGGAAAGTACGTTTACTGGCAAATTGAAGTGATTCGCTCTTTATATAAAGAGGAAATGAATATGAATTCCCAATTTCATGGTGAAAAAGTTTAATTCAATTACCGCTGTGGCTTTCACAAAAATTATTACAGCTTTTTTTTTTGTTGTTCCATTATTTTATTGTTAATTCGGTGCAACACACGTTGCATTGCTGCCCCCTGAGGCTCGTTCCTGATGAAGGCTTTTAACAAAATGTTATTACACGCATGGTACAGTTCTATGATATTCAGAAGGGCTGGCGCAATGCCGGGACTGGCATATGGTAACAGAACCAGGAGATTCCAAAGTCCGGCGTTAGAAAGGATGCTGTGCCGGTTTCATCCACTTCTCATGCATCCAAACGTTTTTCCTTACCTTAGTGTATTATAGGAGACATCGTATGTTTGAAATACTAAGTAGATCTAAAAGACGTTTTGGGATTTGGCTCTATTGCCGAATTCGCTTACTCAGTGCCTTTACATTGGTATATTTTTATTCTAGGTCCCGGATTCGATAATATCCACCGCCATTAATATCATAAAAACAAGATGTTCTGGGAAGAACTAATGCTTACTTTCCTTGATACGACACGGACCGCATAGAAAACGGCGCTTCCAACAATTCTTCTACTTTTGTGTGTGTATTCGTTGCTGCGTTAACGTTTTTACGGAGCCTATGTCTAGCAACCATAAGAGGGATAAACATGCAGACACAGGCTGAGGAGAACAATTTATGAAGTACGTCTTTGGGATGGGCTCAGGTACAATGACACACATACCAAGTTTCATAAAGATTGGTTCAGACATTAAAATGTTGATAAGGGAGGAAACACAGACACACAGACAGACAGCACTGTGATCTCGTAAGAGTATTTTCTTTATTCAGAAAATTATAATTAAATATACGTTAATCGCTTGCAGACGTTAGTAGATTCTAGAAACGAATCGCTATGTATACCGGGTTTACCTCAGGCAATGAAAAATGTCTGAAATAATATTTGTTCATTGTATGAGACTTCAGTGCCGGTCACGGTAGCCGAGCGGTCTAAGGCATGTACTGTCTTCGCTCGCTTGGAAACCGGGATCGTGAGTTCGAATCCCAATCAGGGAATGGATGTTTAGTTTCTGTGTGTGCGTTTTTCTGTTTGTGTACAGGTAGAGGCCTTGCGACGAGCTGATCACCCGCCCAAGGAGTCCTACCGAATGTGTAAGATCTAGAAAAACCGAAGTGAACGGAGAAATTCATGGAGGTAGGCCTAGGCCCACTGGGGCTGTAGTGCCAAGGAAAAAAAAATGAGACTTCAGAGGATTATATATGAATCTTCAAGTTCCGACAGACAGAATGGAATTTCTTGACTACGTGAAAGCATAATCTTAAAAGGAAAGTGATCAGTTGGTTAGTCGATTAGCAGTAACTTTAATGAGAAGATGGAAAATTCGGTCTCTAAAATTTTCGTGAAGAAGACAGTCTCTTCGGAATCCTAATAGCACATAGGACAACGCGTTTCGAGGTTCGAAACACAGACCTCTCAACTAGACGTTACAGCGTGACAATCTTTGGTGTTACAGCAACGGGGGCTGGGTGTTGGTGCTAAAGACAGGTATCGTGCACGCATACTCTTGGTCAACAAGAGTAGGAACTTGAAAGGATTCTGACGATGGTGTATACTGTATTTATTTTGGCTTATTTTGGACTTCACCCATCGTCTGGTATGTAAAAGACAAAAAGACAAAAAAACACGACGTTTCGGAGACTGGATCTGTCTCCGTCTTCGATCCAGTCTCCGAAACGTCGTGTCTTTTTGTCTTTTACATGCCAGATGATGGGTGAAGTCCAAAATAAGCCAAAAGAAGAGTAGGAACATATGTTCGACGTCAAAAAATTACAGTCTATAGAACTGCACACAATCAAAGACAAAAGGCTTTATAACTGCATTGTGCGTGACACTCAAATGCTTAACGAAAAGCTTGCACACAAAATATATACTACAACAACTTTTCAAAAACGCTCTCATCAAATATGGTTGGCACTATTACATCTCTAAGAAAGGTATTTATTAAGTCGTGTTCAGAAAAGAAGCATAGATTAGAAGAATATATACTCTACGGATTGTGTGATGTCTTACGTTAAACCGACTTTACAGCAACCATCCAGGAGTACGTGTATCGTACATCAACAGACAAAAGGCCATGCGAGCAGTGAAGAGACAAGAAGGTGTCATATATTATTTAACGAAGTTCCTGATAAGCTCAAGCAAGAAGTCGCGTTAGAACAATAGGTTTCAGTAGTTAAACATGCATATACACGCAGTGAAATGTTTCATCTGCAGTCAGAGAACTAATTAAACTGTGATCGTACCAAAAACAGAGTTAAATATATATATATATATATATATATATATATATATATATACTGTATAAGAAAAAAGTAAGCAGAAATGTGTTAAAAGCACAGCGACATTACCAAAAAGGAACGGGCGTTTGGAAGGGCACGAAGGAAATGAAGCAGAATCAGAAGAGGCATAAACTCGAAGGAAAGAACCGCATGATAAACGAAGCACTGAACCAAGGAATGAATGATCGAACGAATTACTAATGAACAAATTAATAAACTAGTGGTTGTAGAACTAAATGAATGAAGAAGGACCGCAGAATGAACGCGTGAACTACGGATGACCTGATGAACAATCGATGAAATGAGCCGATAATGAACGATGCCTCTAAGTCTCGGAACGCCAGTGCAACTGAAGTAAAGTAAAGCTATCCCTGTACCAGGCCATGAAGGCGTATAGGGTTGTGAGACGTCGACGCTCCCAAATTTTCTTTAGCCAACAGGCTCACAGATGGCGGTGAGGTTGTCAGTCTTACGCGCCGACAGCTCTTTACACGCAGGAAGATTCCTGGTACTCATTTCTGTTAGAGGCTGAGTCGACCCCAGGGCCATAGTGCAGCTGGAAGGATTAGGTCAATTGAAAAAATCCAGTGACCTCATCGGGACTTAAACCCGCGACCGCCATCTTTGAGCCGATTGTCTAGATAATGTGGGACCCTTAACATCTCACAACCTTATGGGCCTTCACGGCCTCTTACAGGGATAGCTTTACTTTACTTTTTACTTTATTTTATTTCATTATATTAAGTGCACTACAGCGTGTGATGTTAGCGTATATTAATGCAGTGTAGCAGTTTTAATATATTAAGACACCTGAAGATGTTCACCTAAGGCCGAAACATGTCATGTTAAAGCATAAGGGGAAGAGAAAGGAACCATCTGTTGCATTATTGGCTGAATGTGTTATACATGGATGTTGTACGAGTATATGGCTTGCAACAGGATGCTTAAACACAGAATCTGGCAGTTTCTTAAGTAATTTAATAACGCTGTTCTAGCGTCAGATGTTATATTAGTCGAATGACTGGCAAAATAATTATGAATGTTGAGGAAGTAAGAACGCGAAAGCAAACTCCGATCATGTCACGAACCTATAGGTCTATTGAAATTGATATGTATAGGCTGATGAAAACCTAGAAAAGTGTTAAGTATCACTCTTAGACGAGTTGGAGATTCAGCTTGAGTACTTTAACAGTACAGAGTTACTGATATACTAACCTGCTAGGCAATATTAATTAATATACTGTCACATGTTTATGGTTGCGTGACTAATAATAACGAGGTTTGGATTGGATTTATTAACGCCTTCTTTACAATCTTTCGTAATCATAATCAATTACAATAACTCACAATAAATGACTGCCCAGGTCTCGCTCCATTCTGGTCTCTCTGTGCTGATCTAAACTAAGACTGGCTTCATTTCGATCAAAATGGCCGCTCACATAGCGTATCGGTATCCAACAATATGTCTGTTGATCACTCATATCCATGGAAACGTGTTACGTACAGAGTTGGTCTCCAAGAATCCGCCTCTACGGAACCGTGTTTATCAACTCGTTTCCTAGCAATGGATCTGCATGCCACAACACATTTAATTTCGTATGTCACCCCTGTTAGGAAGAAAATGATGGTTGAACATCTTCAAGCAAAAGTCTTATACAGGCCTATCGAGAGAAATTAATTCGAAAACAGATAATAACTTTTTAAACCGTATCATTAATGCACTTATTGTACAACTTAATTTCCCCCAGTCGAAGCCTACGGAGTGAATCTTAGATTAGAAATGATTCCTCACATACGAAAATGGTAACTATCCTTCCCTCTGTAGAATTAGACTTCTAGGATTGATGTAAGTCCCAAAACGCTGACCGGCTTCAACGGAGACCCTGTAATATAGAGTTACTTGAAGTTCTTTTGACACATCTTTCAATTTATGATATGTTTCGTTAGACGACCTGTATCATATGCACTCTCATTAGACATAAGGCTTTTTGCAATTAAATGAAGAAATCTTAATTGTCAAAAGAGGAAACGGATGAGAAAGTGGAGGGTCCTGCCGCCGGATGTAGGAGCAATTAATTCGAAATTTTTTCCATGATTTGAAAGAGTTGAAGAAATTTCCCTCCTTCCTCCTCGTGGTGTAACATTCTTTCCTGACATTTTTATCATCATCAGCTTCCTTCATGAAAATCATAACTGATGAGAGTAATTTACTTAGTAAGAACACATATCCGAAACGAGCGATCCATCAAGCAAAACTCGTAAGAAGAGACGTAATCCTGCACGACGAAACTCACGACTTACGGAATCAAGTCCGAGTGTACTTTCACTGAGGATGCGTGCTTTCCAGACGTGTTACTTATATGCCCACTGACACTGGTGTCAATTCCTTGCAAATATTGCACTATTTGAAGAAAGTCGTCTTCTGGGATCTGGCACCGTGTATTCTTGGTTTTCACCGACGTTTCGGAGGAAGGTATCGCCTCCATCTTCAGGGCAGGTGAATCGCGTTGCGAATACAGAGAGCAGTAGCGATTCACCTGCCCTGAAGATGGAGGCGATACGTTCCTCCGAAACGTCGGTGAAAACCAAGAATATACGGCGCCAAATCCCAGAAGACGACTTTCTTCATAGTCATCGTCGTGAAAACCTCAAAACTTACATTGCACCTATTTGTTTGAAAAGTTAAAAGTGCCACGAAATTGCATTCCAGAGTAAGAAATTATTATTTCTAATTTTATTTTCTTCAAGATTTACAATATAAAAATATGTTTCACACAAAGGTAAAGTTGTCCTTGCGAATGTGGGGAAATGAAGAAATGTGGGGAAGTGGAGGTATAGCTCCACAGTTCTTGACCTCGGCACTAGATGGAGGTGAGTGGTCAGCTTCACTCCCCTGCCGCCTTACCCCCAGGGGAAGAGCCCCGATTGCCGTTGGATATAAGTCTGAGTTGCGTCCAGAGCCAGTCTGGAAGTTGTGGAAAAGAGAAAAAATTTGCATTGCTGGGAATCATTACCGAGCCGTGGATCACGTAACCCGTCGCTAGAACGACTGAGCTACCGATTCTCGTATTCCATACAATTAATTTGTAGCATAATTTACAAACATACATACATACGTGTATACACGACATACTGTATACCAATTTTTTGTGTAAGGCTGCATTGCAGAAAATTAATTAAGTTAGATTTCAGATGCATGTAAAGTAGATGTCATATCAGATCTTCGGAAACAAAAACGAAATGTGGTATATGAACTATACCAAATTACATTCAAACTGATTCAGCGGTTTCGGTAATAAAACATGCAAACATGAGAAAAGACGCGCAGACAGGGCATCACCGAAATATATTCATTTGATGGGCTTTGTCCGAATAATGAACCAGAAAGAAGCATTTGTGACCTGTCACCAAATCCGATTTCATATCGGTTGCACAAAATAATCTTACTTTTTGGTTGTCACCAAATCTGGTTTCATGTTGGTGACATAGGATAAAATTAATACATTGGTTCCAAAGCAGACAATGAATCGACATTTCGCTCGATTTTTACATGTACATCGTAAAATTGTGGATAATTAGAAGTGTGGAAATATTGGAATTAAGCTGTAATATCTGACATTTCATATGTAACTGGTTTCATAACAGAGATAATTGCCTTGTGGTCCCCATGGTTTCGGCAAAGACCAATCAGAAACTCTGAAAGAGATTAATTCTGTACATTCCCAAGTGATGACTCTCAGGAGAAATAATTTTCTCCAAAAGAGCACTGCGGACGAAATATTGTACACTGTCCAATTTTCATTATTCAATAACCCCTCCAAATCGCTGAATATATTTAATTCCATGACGAAATCAACGACTTGAAGTAAGTATATTCCGTAATTTTAAATGTTAGCCATTTATCCATCGCTGGTTAAACCCCAATAATTCGGTCTTCTGGAATTTGATAATGGCATTTTCTGTGCAAGAGATATAATGCTCATGTCCCATACAAGAGTGACTCTGTCATGTGGAGACAGGTAGTGGATCACGTGATCATGACGACATGAATCGTGTAAGAGAAGGTATGTGCAACGTCTTAGCACCGGTTTCAGCTTACTTCCATTGCTGTCTGCGTATCACCCCCATAAACTCTTGAATGCCTAAATCTAAACCTCATACTCCATAAATCCCTTCCATCAGTCTGTGCGTCTGTTTATCCCCTTACTGTTGTTACGCAACGGCTCCGCAAAACGTTACCGCTGCAACGAATACACGTGCACCAAGAGAAAAATTTCCGGACCCGTCTTTTCTATGTGGTCCGTGCTGCACTGAAGAAAAGTCGGAAGAAAACAGCTTCATGTTTAGTTTCTCATGAGAAGATACTGCGATTGTTAAAGTATTGAGAGATTTACACATTTTCTGAATACGAAAACATGATTTCTTGAATACCATGTACGTAAATCCGTCCATATATAGGCATGAATGTACGGACTTGTCTGTGTCTATGCGCTTATGCGCGCTTCACTGGTGTCTGCGCGGTTGGAAGAATTTTATTCAAATTCGAAATTTCTTAGTTAATTCGTCAGAGTTCGGTGGCCGGTGAATATTAACATTCTATCTTTTTTTAAAAAAACGGGGGATCCTGAGATAAGCCTACCCCCAAACAAATGGATGTTTTCTTGAAGACAACTCCAAGGATTTTGATTACATTACAGTAACCTGTGCAGAGGCCGATCACATTCACCGCGCGGTCTAAGGCATGAAATGTCTTCGCCCGCTCGAACATTGGAATTGTGGTTTCAAATCGCACTCAAAGCAATGATGTCTGTGTTTATTCTGTGTTTATGTTAGGTAGCGGCCTTGCGACGGGCTGATACCTTGTCCAGTGAGTCCTATCGACTGCCTTAGATTTATAAAACTGCTTTGAAACGAACAGTTTCAGGGATGACTTATGCTACAAGTGGGATCATCAGATATAGAAGATGAGGAAGAAGAATTTGTGTAGACCATCTCCCTCAATAAAATGTCAGGGGCGGTATCCTCATGAAGGTAAAGCTACATGCGCTGGCATGTCTATTTGGTTCAAGCGAGTCGGGTTGGTATTCAGCAACCAGCACGCGGGAGCGTAGTTGGTTGAGGGGCTATGCTACAAGCCGAAGGTCGCGGGTTCAAGTCCTGATAAGGTCATTGAATTTTCTTTTAAATTGACTCAATCCTTCCAGCCGCACTAGGCCCTGGGGTTTACTCAGCCTCTAACAGAAATGAGTACCAGGAATTAATAAAATAATTTTCCTGGGGAGTAAAGCGCGGCCGGCGCGTAAGGCTGACAACCTTACCGCCATCTTTGAGCCGATTGTCTAGATAATGTGGGACCATCAACGTCTTACAACCATATGGGCCTTGACGGCCTCTTACAGGGCTAGCTTTACTTTACTTTATTCAGTAGCCAGCAGCGTCTACCAGCAGAAGTCGGAGTCGCTTCCGAGGTAGCGTAGTCAGTGTGCAACTTCTCTCTGTCGAATCTTTGTAATTAGGAGGCAACATCTCCATGCCACTGCGGTGCAACAACCGTAGCGCCTACACAGAAAGACAGACCTTCCCACTCACTGAAGAGCAGACCTCACGTCTGTACATGTACATGTCTAGGACAAAAACAAAAATAACTCCGTGGCCTGTAGTCAGCGAACGATACCGACCGAGAGACCGCCGCTTGTCGGCGAAGTTAGTGCCAACGTTAGCGAATAGAGGGTGTCACTTGGTCAGCGCAACCAATCCCCAAGGCCGTTAATCTCGCGTTTCTAGACCCACTACTTCTCAGAAAATCTGGTCGCGCCGAAAATCGAACCCGGAACCTATTCGTGCCTACGAGAGAATAAAAATACTGGTCATGGATCTCGACAAGTCTCAAAGCAAAGAATGACTGTGCTGGCGAGTGTCAGCAGCAATTTTAACCCACCGACCGACTCCACGCCACCTGTATGACTCAGACCTTCTGCATTTCCTCCACTCCTAACTGCAGTACCTCGATCTTTCAATTGGTTCGTAGGATGTTCATCACAACAGACACAATAGCCATGGCGCCATAATTCGTCCTTATGAAACTTCATCATAAGTCTGATTTACTGGACCTATATGCTAATATTTCCCCCGTGGCAGGCATAACCTCCGAGAACAAGCTGTAACCTATGAAAAACGGTTGGCACTGATGGACATAAAGGTTCAAGTCCCATATCCAGACGCTCACACGTGACTCCAGTTGACATCCTTCACGTTTCGCGGTCAGGCATCCTGTTCCAAGGCGTGAGAGGACTCAGGGTACGAGCCAGGAAGTACAGCATGACACCGAACAGACACCAAGGGGAAGCAGGAACGGTTACAGCACAAGGGGGAGAATTGTAAGAAAAAGAGAGGGCAGTGAAGGGGTATAACGAAGGGAGATTTGCGTACAGGAATACGCGCGTTACTTGAAACAGTCACGCAATTAAAAGTGGGATAAGTCACGCGCATTAATAATTCATACGGGGATTTGCAATTGGCATTCGATGCAACGCCGGAGTAATAACACGGAACACGACACGACCACCTACACAAATATATAACTTCAATATACGAAAGGGCGTCATTAAATAATCTGAGAAACGATGATCCACGGATAGAATTTCTAAAATAATGATTATAACTTTAATACAATAAATGTTCCTCTTTTTTTATTCCTCAAATTTCAACATTTAATACTTAACACAACATGTTTCGCCCACAGATAGCCATCTTCAGGTGTCTCAATGTATCGAAACTGCTACACTGCTCTTATGTGCGCTAAAACCACGCGCTGCAGTCCATTTGAAAATAAAATAAAAATAATTAATTAAAACATAATTACAATTTTTTCGATTAAAATTTTCTTTCATATTATTTTTGCAAAATCTTATTCCACCTCATAAAGGGCGTCGTCCACTTGTTCAGGGCTATGCGATTTACTCCAGAAAGTTTCATTATATTCGTCAGCCCGTTATTTTGCTACGTCTGCTGTCTGTAACATGCTCCTTGCTTGTGCGTTGCCGTCTTCACTAGTGGAGGAATAAAAAGAAAGGAACAACTGCTGCATTATTGACGGACGGTGATATACGAGTATATAGGCGTTAATTAAATACTTGCAACATGATGCTGAAATACAGGATTGTAACTTTCATTTGAAGTTGAGAATTCATAGCAGTGGGAAGACGCAGGCCTTCTCCAGTTTGGAGGACACAGAGTATCGTAATACACGCTCTGCCATTTTGCATTCCTCTTACTGGTTTTGATGTTCATTTGTTGCAGACCCGACTAGCTACATCGTCAAGAGATACAATGAAAAGTACAGAAATGTAACTATGTAGGTTATATACTATATTACTAAAAAAAAGAGAGGCAGAAGTAGAGATAAGCCGTACTGGGTTGCGGAAAGTCATAAATAATACCTACGTTGGCAACCGTATTACGTAAAATATTGGTGCTATACAGGATTATATTATTTTGCAGCGTATTAATTAAATATTTGCCACCATGAAAAACGTCCTAAATGAAAGTTACAGATGTTATTTGTACTTCATATTATGTGTCCAGTTTTTGTTCTCGAATGTGACCACACTTTTTGTTTTGTTTATTGTGGTATGGACAAACGCTTTTGTTTAGAATTATGCCACATGAATCGTGAATCTGGCTAAGAAATGTTATTATACTGAAGAAACAGGCCAACAGAAGTTATTTTCTCCGCTAATATGGAAGCCTGGATAGCATAGTCAGTATAGCGACTGGCTACAGGCTTGATGGCTGAGGGGCCGGAGTTCGAGTCCCGGTCGGGACAAGAGTTTTCTCCTGTCCACGTCGTTCAGACAGGTTCTGGGGCCTACCCAGCCTCCTAGCCAACTTTCCCTGGGGGAAAAGCGGCAGGGGCGTGAAGCTAGCCATTCACCTCCAACTAGTGCCGATGTCAATAATACGAGGATCTATACACCCAATCCTCCATACGTCTTCATGTTATGGCTTAGTGCTTAAATAGGTGAGCACAGGGACAAACTTTGCTTTAACAGTGTGACCACAACTGAGATTATTCTTTCACATGAATGACTGCCGAAAATTCCGCCTTCATAAATCTGACAAAGAAAACTTATTTTGACCTTTAGTGTGTCAACGGAAATTTCTTTAGGAATAATGCAACGGCAAATAAATTTGAAGAAAGCAGTCTTCTGGGATTTGGCACCGTGTATATGTGATCTTAACCGATGTTTCGGAGGAACGTCGGTTAAGACCACATATACACGGTGCCAAATCCCAGAAGACTGCTTTCTTCATAGTCACCGCCGTGAAAGCCTCAAATCTTACGTAAATAAATTTGTTCAAGAATGAAGCTAAGACAAATCCATCTTCTTACGAATTCTACCGCTAAGGGAAATTTTCTTCTCCAATATGTAACCATGGGAAATTATTTCGTTCAAGTACGTTGTCACTGAGAATTTCTGTTGGGCAAACTTTGTTGCAATGCAGATTATCCCACTCTTGGCTTGAAAACTGCGGCATCTAATCTGCATCAACTCATTCGTTAGGGCCACGCAAACACGTGACAACTCTGACACCGTCACCGCTGGGTGTTTCCTTATCCGGCCGTCGTGTTGCCCGCCACGAAGGCGCTAGTGAAGTACAGCTCAGAGTGAGGGTTAATTTCAAGGTAATTGGTTATGTTGTGAAAGCAATAAGTTTAGGAATATATGCAAAAGTATTGGAATTAAAAAAGAAAATAGAATACAGAAATCATACAAAATGTAATCTTAATAAGACAACTTCAAACAAAATGGCGGTTAAAATTTTTGGACCTAAGGAAAGGAATGGAAGGAGGGAAAGAGTAAGAAGGAGAGTCATTGTTTGTGTTATTCGTAAAATGTTGTTAGAATGATTAAATAACGGAAATTGAGATGGGCAGGACATATAGCACGCAAGGAGATGTGAACACCTATAAAATCTTAACTGAAGACCTGAAAACAAGAGGCTACTTTGGAGACCTAGGTGTAGATGAAAGGAATATGCTGAAATAAGTCGTAGAAATGCCGGTCACAACAGCCGCGCCGTCTGAGGCATGAACTGTTTTCGCCCGCTCGAACACTGGGATCATGGGTTAGAATGCCAGTTGAAACATGCATGTCTGTGTGCGTTTAATCTCTGTTTGTGCTGTCCTGTGTGTGCAGGTAGCGGCCTTGAGACGGGCTGATTCCCCATCCAAGGGGCCCTACTGACTGTGTATGGAATGAAGACAATAAAAAGTGGCCGAGCCTCTACAAAGGGCTGTAGAGCCACAGATAGATAGATAGATGGATGGACGGACGGACGGACGGACGGACGGATGGATCGATGGATAAGTCGTAGAAATATACGGTATTGGAGAGTGGTTGGAATTAGCTGAGAGTACACGGACGAGAATGGGGCATGTCCTCAGTGAATTCTGAGGATTAGTTGAGTACAGATTAGGACAGTGGAGTACAGAGCGATTGAAGACGAAAAAAAAAAAGACTTCGTAATGATTTTAAGTGCTAGTTTCTGTGTTGAGATACGTTGCTAGGAGACGAATAGTGAGTGTGCAACGGTGAACTGGATGTATGTAGAGTAGTGATAGTGTTATAATTGACTGTAATAAAGAGAACTTGTAACCTAAGTGCCAATGAATCAAATCGCCCGATTTAGAACCCGTTTCTTTCGTCACGCGTACTCCTATACACGTGACAATATTTTATCCCTTGAAATAAGATACATTTAAAAACAAACTCCCTGGCCTGTAGTCCGCAAGCGAACTATACCGACCGAGCGACCGCAGCTTGTCGGCAAATTTAGTGCCAACTTTAGCGGATAGAGAGTGTGTCACGTGATTAGCGCAACGGATCACCACGGCCGTTAATCTCGGTTTTCTAGACCGTACATTTATAAATACAGTTCGCGTATTATTCGGAATTCACCTATACGATAATAACAAAACAAGTGCCAATGTAAAAAATCGGTTTATTACTTTCTTCGTCACAGTTTCTCCCGAAAAGAAAGAAAGAGGGAAAGCAAAAATGTGGAAGAAATGAAGGGTGAAACAGAAAGGGAGAGAACTGAAATTTGTTACTGAGGCGACAATGAAAAAGGACGAACTTCTGGGTGTAATTCGGAGAAAACCTAACATTTCGGAGGAACACTAATTTGATTCAATGCATATGTATATCTGGAGATATGGAGCTGTCAATATTTTGACACTGGGTGATTCCAAATGTCGAGTACCTTGTTGTTTTGTAGTCACCATGCCCTATAGCATATAAAGTCAAATAAAACAGAGTGTAAATACAATTACGCGTACGTTAAGCCGGAATAGAGACAAAATTCTTTTACGCTGAGATCCAAAATTATTGAATAAACTAACTAAAACCAAAGTTCCAAATACAGGTGGATACGCTGAAAAATAATTTATCTCTTGCGAGTAACTGGTGAGGTTGAAAGAAACTATGGCATCTTCACTACTCCATAGAGAAGTATAGAGACGTGGAGATCAGTTTCCACGCGATGGAGACGTCTGTACTAGATGGAGGTTGTCAACAATACGCTTCGATTATTATATCTTCAGAGAAAGATTCTTCGGGGCCTGTAACAGTAACACGAGGGACACCAACCTCGGTAGGTTCCTTTTGTGAAGTTCTAGTGTAGCATTCGCATGGGAAGACTGAATAATGCGACTCCCGTAGAACATCTGCACGGGAACTATAACGAATTCCAGAAATCTTGAGACACAGCTTACCGGTTTGCATATCTCATTCAGAAGCGCTGCTGTTCTCAACTGGATCTGATGTTCGGGAACAGGAACGTGTCTCGCTACCACTCAACAGATAATATTTACAATTCACACATTTCCAACAACACCAATTGTAGGTTACCATGAAAACACTCTATTACAGAAACCAGCATTGGAATTATTTGAGTCATGGGGAACATTTGCAACCCCTGCGTCAACTGGAAGCTCTGGTCCTATTGCCGTGCATCCTTCTTGTAGCCTGATGCATACACTCACCTCCCCCCACGTCCAAGAGCACCTCCTCCATCCCACCTTTTCAATAAAACAACAAACGGAATGTGTAACGCAGAGCAAGTCTCCTTCATAACACGGAAACTTATACCGTCTCCCAGGACAACATCCGGCTAAGTCCAATGTAGGCAAGTAGGTCTTCGGGGTCTCTCCTGATAACAAGCAGTCTTCTGTTACATTGATATATTGGGTTTTTGGACTTTATCCATCGTCCTGGTTTTTAAGATAACAAATAAAAACACGACGTTTCGGAAACTGGATCTGTTTCCGTCCTCAGGTGACGACGGACGATGGATAAAGTCCAAAAACCCAATATATCAATGTGTTATACACCATCGTCAGAATCCTATAGTAACTAGTCTTCTGTTACGTTCATTGTATTATACAGGACACATTTCTTAAACATTAACTAAAAACAGAGCAGGAGAACCAGAGCAATCACNAACTTATAAAAGTGTCACATTTGACGGAAGGAACTTGATTGTTAAGCAGTCTTCTGTTACGTTCACTGCATTACACAGGACGCATTTCTTAAACATTAACTAAAAACAGAGCAGGAGAACCAGAGCATTCATAAGGGATCAGTGGCATGTAAAGAGTTTATATTTATCGACTGTAAGTTATTTAATTATGCTTCTCCATCTTCATCAATTATTTAACGCAGGTGTGCCATCGCAAAAGCTGGTAAACAGAGATCTGGAAAGAGGTCGTGACCTATTTGAAGGTACTATCGTAGAATGCTTGTGTGAGAACTTATGAAATACGGTGTTACGTACTTCAGAATATCTTGGCCCTGTTCGCCTGGCAAATACGGGAACCCTCACAATGGATGGAGTTACTCACAGAATTGAGACGAAGACTGGTAATTAACGTGCGACCAAAACCGCAATAAGCGCCGATATTTCGCCAATTCACCGTATATCGTTGACAGGCAGAGGCATCCAACTGACAATCTGGTAAAAATATCGGCCATTCTCCACATCGACTCTGATGAAGGAAATCAAGGAAGTCTCCGAAACACTGACATGGCTGATAGTCCGAGAGAATTTTAGCGCAAAGAAATATATTTAATTAAATATAACAGACACAAAACCTTCTTCTCAATCAAATAAGTCATTAAAAGCGAAATAAAATGATTCAGTTGTTTCAGTAAATGACAAATTAAGCAAAAACATGAACATTTTTTATTTAAACTCACAGTTTGCATGTCATGATTTCGGTCCTACAGTGTTTGTTATGCAAAAAGCGGAAACCTTTTAAAGCACCCTCATTTATCAGTGTTCTTGACCAAAACAATCAGTTTCATGTTATTTATGTCAGATCATCAAAAGCTGTCATTAACGATTTCAATATCTAGGAGTGACACAGGGAGTCTGAATGAAAGGTATCCAAAATAAAATTCTCAGACTGAATTTATTATACACATTTATGGGGTAGATCATTACAAAGGGAAACTCTACCGGTTTTTTCTGAGTATATGACTTTCTCCATAAATTTCGATGTGGCCTCCCCTGATGGCATGACAAATATTCAGACGATATTCGACCTCCTTCCACGTTGCTTGAAGCATGCTTGGTGTTACCGTACCCACAGTGTCCCTTATGCGGGCTTTCAGGTGTCGAAAGTCGCTGACCTTAACCTGGTTCCTCACATAACTCCACAAGAAGAAATCCATTGGGGTTAAATCTGAGACCTTGGGGGCCAAGCGGTTGGTCCACTTCTGCCGATCCATCTCCCAACCATCTTTCTGTCCAGGTGGTTCCTGACATGGTGGCAGAAATGTGGCGGCGCCCTAACTTTTTGGAGGATAGTTTGAGATGTTAATTGGGGCAGTGCATACAGCTTCAGCATGTCCAAATATGAACGTCCGGTCACTGTCTTTTCCGAAAAGAGAAATGGGTTCAATAAAACTGTTGTGCATTAAGGTGGGCATTTAAAAACAAACGCCCTGGCCTGTAGTCCGCAAGCTAACTATACCGACCAAGCGACCGCCGCTTGTTGGCGAAGTTAATGCTAATTTTAGCGGACAGAGGGTGTCGCGTGGTCAGCGCAACGAATCCCCACGGCCGTTAATTTCGGTTTTCTGGCCCAGAGTCGCTATTTCCTTGAAACAGCTCCTCAGTTATCCTCACGAGGCTGACTGGACCCCTCTCCAGACCCACTACTTCTCATAAAATCAGGTAGCGCCGGGAATCGAACCCGGACCTCTGGAACTGTAGCCAGGAAATCTAGCCACTAGAACACAGGGACAATTGCTTCCAAATATATATATATATATATCACACACACATTACAACCTGTGTTGAGAAGCAAACGAGACGTCAACAGTTTTTGAACGGAGTAATAGCCTGCATTAAAGGAATTTAATCTCTTCCTAATTTCACTATCGTCCTCATCTGTGCTTTTATTGCTGCCACATATGGGCCCAGTTTAATTCTCCAACAGCTTAAAATTATTTGTTTATTAGATCTGTACGCGCATTATAAGTTGCATGCGCGGGTTGTTTTCGTGCCGTGCTTTACACTTATTTCCTGTTACATTTACTTCCAGATCAATCTTTTTCTAGCCTGCAGTAGAAACGCTCTATTATTCTTTTTTGCACATGGTCACAATGGGTTAACTATCGTGGTGCGGGCCTCGTATCAACATGATGTAACCTCTGCGTGCAGAATGTCTCGCAACTCGAGGGAGGCGTGCGGTTTCAGTGGACGACAGGGTACATACGTCACTTTGCTTCTAAGTGGAGAAAGCGACTCACTGTAAGTACATGAGACCGGGGCGACAGCACAGCACGGCACTCAGCCGCCTTGTTAATACTGTTCCACTGGAAAATATTCAAATCAGTGGCAAGTAGCAACCTTATCTCACACGTCTGTCAGAACACGTGTTCCCTGCAGTGTTCTGACGTTATAAAGGCAAGCAAGGCTTGTGCCTCCACAGTGACAACTTCTGCTGCAATTTTCCTCTGACTTACGTTTCGCCCAAGGATATATGAATACGCCTACAAGACAAAAACTGTGACAATTCGATTGGAACGGCATGCCTCCGTTTTCCAGACATGCATACTGCTTAAGTTCTTGTCGCTTGCTCTTGACACAATTAAACATGTCTATGTTGATAATTATTTTTACAACAAAACTGCCTTTCTCGTGCAGTATTTTGGCGATGTGCGCAAAATGAACGCGTAGGCTAAAAGTCCAGCCTGTATACCTACATGACATCACTTAACTGATTTAGACGAAATTTCGTATTGATGGTGTACGCTGATTTTTTTCAGGCGATTTAAATATTAATTAGTTACTACAGGATTCTGATGATGGTGTATAACACACAGAGATATTGGGTTTCGGACTTTATCTATCGTCCTGGTTTTAAGATAACTAAGAAAAACGACGTTTCGGAAACTGGATCTCTTTCCATCCTCAGGTGACCCAACAGAATAGGTGCTTTCCCTCACCTGAAGACGGAAACAGATCCAGTTTCCGAAACGTCGTTTTTCTTAGTTATCTTAAAACCAGGACGCTGGATAAAGTCCGAAAATCCAATATATCTGTGATTTAAATTTTGATTCATATAGGTCCAATATAACCTTCACTTTACATGAAGCTCACTTGAAGCATCATCGGTTTCCTATAAGACACCTAACAGTATGAAAAATGTAAAGGATATAAAATATGTAACTCATTAAGGTCGGTATATTTCTGTACTTATACAACAAGATTCTTAATTTATTATAATTGATATTATCTGATTACTTTTAAAAACAATTTATTTTAGTCTCGCTTTTTAATGCTCGTAGAATTCCCCTTCGTGACAATTTATGTCAAGCAGATATGTAGAGAACATACAATATATTCAGTCCTCAGTTAAACTATTTTCACTTTTATTTCTCTTCCTCATGACATGTTTCGGCCTCAAACGGCTATCAACAGGTGTTCTGTCTAAGCCAAAACTGTCGCACTGTATAACGTCCACACACAAGGGTTAACATCATCAGCATACGCAGGGGCAGGAAGCAACATAGAAATAGGAACAAATGATAACACAAGAACACCAAGCCGCAACACAGAACTATATCATTTTGACAAGTGGACGACGCCCCTAATATAGGTGCAAGAATTGTATAAGTTTAAGATTTTTTAAGAAATTCCAAACCAAAATTAAATTAGAAAATGAGTGAAATTAATCAATGCACAGAAACACCAACTGTACATGAAGTAAATTAAACAAATTATACAAGTTGATAATTAAGAGAATATTTTATTTAGCGCGACAGTTTTGGCGTAGACAAAGCACCTGATGATGGCGATTTGAGGCCGAAACATGTTGTTAGAAGGAGAAAAAAAGTTAAAATAGTTGCATTGAGCACTGAATATGTTGTCTATCCTTAAAGATATATAAATTTAACATGATGCTTAAATATAATATTACTTGTACATATGTAAAGCATTTATTTACAGTGTTAGCTATGCCCTCTGACGAAAGGTAGTAGTGGCCGAAATATATGCAGGCAAACTTTTATACTTGCCTGTTAAACTTCTTACGCTTTGTGAACTCTACAGCTCAGTCGTGTATTAAAAAGTGAAACGGCTCAAGATGTCTCTTATGAGGGTACTAAGTTGAGCAACTTTCACTTACACATTTTTCAATGTCAAGAATATATAATGTAATACAAGAAAAAAGAATTGATGGCTTTGCAATATGTTGCGTTCAGTGCTCTCATTCTGAGGCAGCTGACTTTATCCACAGCAAATGAACACCCCAAGCTGCATGAGGTAAGAAAGACAGGAAACAAAATGCATTTGTTTTGTACGCAACCTTGGTGACCTACGTGTAATGTACATACATAAAATGACACAAATTATCTAAAATATACAGAAGCAGACAATTATTTTCTCGCTAACCAAACTGAATACCAGAGACACTGAATTGTTCGGGGCATAAGTGGCTGAAGTGCCTAACAGCGTTGTCTCATTTGTATGCGAATGCACTTCCTCAGCTGCATCGATTACAGAACGTCGTTCGTATCCTCCAGCCCACATGTAGGTACCTCAGGGAGTCTGTTCCCTCCAGGTTCTCTGAGAGGAATATTGCACGCACTTCTCTGTGCGGAGCGAAGGTGTGGGGGCAATCATAAAACGTGAAATGAAGTAGAGTCGAGTCGAGTGAAGTGAAGTGAAGTGAAGCGAAGGGAAGTAAACTGTGGTGAGGATGTGAAGAGTGCATAAGTGTAGTGAAGTGGAATGAGGGAAGATCATGGTGAAATGTGGGTGCATTATTTCATTATTTTAAATATTTCCTTACTATTACTATTTAGTTTATAGTATACTTATTTTTTATTAACATTAATTTGTTTAATTGTAGTTGTATTTGTATTGCATTCATTGTGTGTAGTGCGTCCTTTATTGTTTGTGTAGTTTTGTGTGGTGTGTAATGTGTGGTATTTGTATGTTGTATCATACAGTAGTACCACTGCCACCGGATAAAAACCCTATTTGCAGTTTAAATAATAATAATAATAATAATAATAATAATAATAATAATAATAAAAAGTTCAGGCGTCCTCGCATTACAACGAAGACAACTTTCTCTGTTCTCAACTGAGCCGGACCCTCTGTAATATCGACCGAACAGGGTGGTATAGCGATAAGGCTGTACTCCTGTATTTTGGAGATGCTCGGCTCGAATCTTGGCTGGTATATCAAATATCCTGGCTGAGGTTCTTCTTAAAGTTCCACAGCCCCTCTAGTCAAACACCTATGACACTCTGATTACGCCAGGACCGCTTAATTTTGAACCCTTTCCAATTTATAAGTCACCAGTCATCCTACCTAGCGGCTTTGCGATAGGCTGATGCCCTGTCCAAGGAGTCGTACCAACTGCCAATAAGGCCAGCAGAGTTCAGATAATTCTGAATAGGAACAGGCCAGACAGGCAAAACCGTCAAGGTAGGAGGAGGAGGAGGAGGAGGAGGAGGAGAAGAAGAAGAAATCATCCTACCATTCGACGTTATGTGCTCTAGACACTCATATCTTCGTAAAATTAACCACTCACACAGAGTAAGGTCATTGAAATAGGTTTCTCGTAAAGTGCTGCATTATCTTAAGTGAAAGTAACTCCAAATTTGGCTGGAAAATTGGTTTATGGTTTGCTGAAGATCGGGAAAAAAGTCAATGTATTTCTGTCGACAGCGTATACAACACAGAACGTACGTTTCGGTGGCGATCAATGGAAGTAAAATACCGAAAAAGGAAAAATTATCCCACTAAAGTAATTCTTCCTCCCCACTTTCAAATGCACGTTTTCTGAACTTTGTTGTCTCAGTATAATTTAGCTGTAGGAGATAAAAAGTTACTCCTTAGCGATATTTAGCCAAAATGCAAAGTAGTCCACACGAAGAATCGTTAAGCAACTTTTTCATCCAGTGTCCTTAGAACTTTTCCTTAGACAAACAAAGAAGAGTGGATATACGTATTGCGTACTGCAGAAAACTAGGAATCTACTTGAATATTTAATGAAGCAAATAAGCAATGGTCTCAGTGGTCGCCGCTTCTGGGCGAGTGCCCGTAAGTACAGGGCGAATAGAAACATCGCTTCAGATGAGTAAATATTGCTACTTAAGTAACATTAGAGAACCACAGTAAACTGACAGTTCGGCAGTGTATATAGGCAGCATACATTGGCAGCTGCATGTTCAGTCCTGTCATCTTAAACCCCAAGCATTTCTCATTATATTTCAGCGAGGCCTTAAGCACATAACAATATGAAGTAACCCTCGAACGCAGGCCGCGCCATAGCTCAAGCGGTTAGACGCTGGCTTCCCACCGCGGCGGCCCGGGTTCGAGCCCGAGTCCGGTCAAGGTGGTTTTCTGGTGGACAAAGTGGCGCTGGGTCAGGTTTCCCCTGCCAATCTTCATTTCACCAAATTCTCCATCATCATAATCACCCGGGGCAGACTACATGGGCCAATCAGTGGCCTTCGTGCCGAGCGGACCCAGTTGGACTCAGCCCCCCCACTGAGCGAATTAAAAAAGGAACTCGAACGCAGAAATTAGGTAAACTTCAATCATTTCAGACAATATTTAAGGTAATGCCGACCGCGGGCCTATTTAGGTGCATCTCCTCGTGCTGTATTATCGGTCGCAGTAACGGAGACTTCCTTCCTCTTCTACAATTACTGGCAAACACAGAATCCACGGTGGGTAATCGGGTGATTAATCAATGTTCAATGCACATTGCAGAAAGAAGAAAGATCTTTTGCAGGAAAGAATTATCTGTCTCGTGCCTTCCAATATGTATGTATGTATGTAAGGGGTGGACCATAAAAACCGGCACCCACACAGCGACCTTCAATAATCTATTGTACTTCCCCTACCTTCCTTTAGGTCTCTCTTTTTTTCACTGGTTCTACAGTCCCCTTGGGCCCTGGCCTCTAATTTTCAGTTTCATGATCATTTTACAGACGGTAAGATTCCTTGCACGAGTGATCAGCTCGTCGCAAGGGCTCTACCTAAACACAGAACACAAACACAGAATAAACACATACCAAACATTCATGCCTTGTGTGGGATTCGAACCCACGATCCCGGCTTTCGAGGAAGCGAAGACACTATATGCCTTAGAGAGCTCGGCTAATGTGACCAGCCATTAGGCCTACTACAAGGTTGAAAGTACATGAATGTATAACAACAATTACCGTTAAGTTAAACACTTAGTAAACAGCACGAACCTTTCGTGTCTTGCGTACTTCAGCAGCCGTTTGATGAATTCTATGGATGGATAACTGGGTTTTACTGTAGTTCTTTCATAATCTCAATGATCAATTCCTTCTGCTCTTAGTTGCAGCTGACGATACTTCACCGATCATTTCTCTCTCTCTCTCTCTCTCTCTTTGGAGCTTAGTTTGTTCTTATCTCACACAAACATTACATGACGTCAACATACACTGGAGTGTGCGTGGTGCTTCTTTCGTTGTTAGTGATCGCGCCCAGTTTCTTCTACCGGGCTGAACCGAGGAAGTCCCTCCCCTTCTTACACCTTATGATTGAAACGGGACTAGTTTTGGAATCGTCCTGTATTTTAAAACGTAATATACCGCAGACAAGGGAGGCGGAACAGCTTAGTCGGCTTAGCGACGGGTTACGGGCTGGATAGCCGGGGTTTAAGTCCCAACAGTTACACGATACTTTTCTCTACAGCATTCAGACCGACTTCGGGGCCCATCCAATGACCAACGGGTGTTCCTTCCTCGGAGGTAAAGTGACCGGGACGTGAAGCTGGCTGCTCATCTTAATCTAGTGCTAAGACAACGATTGAAGGAGCTATACGCCCACTTCCCCATACTTCTTCACGGCATGATGCTCAAGTACTTAAGCACAGGAACAAATTTCCCAGACAACGAACAGAGACTGTCGTTTAGTGCTGCTTCAAGGTGGAAGAGCGATGAGCGCCGAAACATGGGTCGTGAAATTGCAACGGGACTGTTCAACTTATCACGTTCTACGCAGAGGCTATACGAGGGGACGGGATAATATCACTACGGCGCCTGAGAACAGAGCAACAGCAAGGCGTCTGAGAAATGGACACTGGCCAAGCCTCCTCGCTGAAAGCAGACCCGAATGTTGGCAACACCACGACAAAACACAGGCCGCGTCGGCGCCAGCCTGCCTGAAACTGAGCAGAGGAGAGAATTTTCACAACAGTGGCAACCCTGTGGTTACCTTCTATTGCAAGCCTTTTTCCCAAAAGAACGATCACTTCGTGGAATAACAATTTACAAATCAGGATTAAACAAGAGAGCAAAGCGTCACTAATTAACTAATGACATTTGGATGAGCCACTCTTCTGGAAGTTTCTCACCCAATCCTAGAGACTAGGTTACATTACGTCTGAGAGGCTAGAGATGTCTCCTGAGAACTAGTAACTAGATATATTCCAGTCCGTTTCGGGCGCCACTCTGTAGTTTGCAAAAATATTGCGCTCTTGGATTACAAAATGCGGCTATTTTGTCACTAGAGGGTGGACAGAAATAAGCGTAACTTTACGGAATTTCAGAGGTGGAGGAACCACAGTCATCGCGTTTCTCCATTATTTCACTTGTCATATCAGTGCACAGTAACAAAACTGTGAAACCGAGGGCCGACCACTACCTTCGGTCTCTGAACACTGAACGTAGAACTGTCATAGTTGTGCAAAATTCACCAGCAGTGAACGTTTTTGAATAGTATTCGGTAGCAAACAAACAAACAAACTCCGTGGTTTTAGTCCGCAAGCGAACTATACCGACAGAGCGACCGCCGCTTGTCGGCGAAGTTAGTGCCAAATTTAGCGGATAGAGGGTGTAGCGTGGTCAGTGCAACGAATCCCCAAGGCCGTTAATTTCGGGTTTCTGGCCCAGAGCCGCTATTTCCTTGAAACAGCTCCTCAGTTATCCTCACGAGGCTGAGAGGACCCCGTTCCAGACCCACTACTTCTCAGCAAATCTGGTATCACCGAGAATCGAACCCGGGATCTCGGGATCTGTGGCCACATTGGCGGTCCTAGAAGTCATAACTATAATTAATTAGATTCTAATGGATTCTGACGATGGTGGATGACACAGAATTACTGAGGTTTTGGACTTTTTCCATCGTCTGAAATTCTAGGTAACAGAGGACAAGACGATTCGGAAATTGGATCTGTTTCCGTCTTCAGGTGAGAAAGGAAAACACCTACTCAGTTGGGCCCCTTAGAAAGAGCTAATCTCAATCACTGGACAACTCCTGTCAGATTTACCCAGCTATTTCGGCATATAGGACTAGGTTAGTTCAGCGGGCGATAAGAATAACCCGTAAAATAAAAATTGTGATAGAGCACGGAAATGCATGGAACTAGGATAGAAAAGGAGGCAGAAATTTGTGCTAGAAACCTAGCCGACAAAACCAAGTGCATGAGCACTAATGCGAAGAATTGAAAAAAAAAACTGTGAAGACATGTAATATCTACCACTGTCCAATTTGGATATTTCTCCTATCTGGATACCCCTCATCAGCAATGAGGTTTCTAACTCACAGAGATCTGTATGACGTGACAGACTCTCCATGCGTTTCCACAAGGTTCCAGTCTCAAGTGTTCAGGTTACTCCACAGATGGCACTAGTGATAGATATTACATGTCTTAAATATTTTCTCAGTACCAACTTAGATTTGTGATAATGAAATTATTATTTTTATTATTAATTAAATATTTATGTTTCTTTTTCACTTCTAAATAACACTTAGTTTTATGATAATGAAATTATTATTATTGTTGTTATTATCATTTATTTGCTTGTTTGTTTACTTTTCTTCATTATTGTGTTTTCCCAAGAAATTGCCTGTAATTTGTTTTTGACTTATAATGTGTTTGTCTAATGTTTCTATAATGTACACGTAATTACTTTCATCTACACTGTGCTAAGTCTGTAATTGGCCTTGCGGCTGTTGACTTGGCACATAAATAATAAAGAACTGAATTGAATTATTATTACTTTGTTTCTTTGTTTACTTCCCTGCATTAACGTGTTTTTCCTCCAGTACCTGCCTGTAATTTGTCTTTGACTTTATGTTGTGCTTGTTCATAATGTAATTACGTTTATCTACACTGAGCTGTGTCTGCAATTGGCCTTGTGGCTGATGGCTCGTCACATAAATAATAAAGAACTGAATTATTATTATTATTATTATTATTATTTGTCTTCCGTATTGTAAAAGTTCATTTTCTCTATATTATTCAGACTGTTGTCTGGAATACAATAGGGCCTACAATTATTGTGTTATTTACAGAATAAGAACTGTCTCGTGATAGTGAAGCAACCCAGTAACGTCATGTTTTATATGCCGGCAATTCCATACCAGGAAGATATCGTGTATGTTGAGTAATTCTTTGATATTTACTGATATTATAGAGTCTTTAATTACCAAATCAACTCTTCCAGGTTCAACACAGCTTTAATTTCTTGAGCCAAATTCGCATTTTCTTTTATATTTTTTCACATATTTTTTTGACGTTGCTTATTATTATTGTTACTAGGCTAATATAAATCATTTCGCATGGTGAAAACATGGTCACAAAATGCAAATTGGCAAGAAATGACAGTCTTACTAGTTTACAGCACTGATTGAAAGTGACTAAAAACAAGTACCTTGTCTCAAATTTAGTACAGATTTTAACATAGAAATGTACAAAATAAGAGCACATTTTCTTCTGTAAAATGCGTCTGGTCTAGGACATGAGTTCTATACTCAAATGCAAATGTAGAATTCAAAATTTTACGTAAAGGCTACTGCATTTTACGGCACCCACTGTAGAATCCCTCTTTAATACCGTATAAGTATCTCAGAAATGCTGAAGTCCTGAACGGGGGTGAAGCGAAACTAAGAACAGGCTTATGACATGAAACTGTAATTTTCACATCCGTAAAGGAGTTCATTTCCTCCCCCCGTATATTCATTTATAGCCTGTTATTTAATGATACAGGCTCTTACGAATAGCTCCGCTCCTCGAGAGAATTTGTAAAGCGAAATTTCATAACGGAAATAGCTATTTCCCACAGGTGCAATGTTATAATTGGGGGGTTATGTTCCCGAACGACAGAAGATGATGAAAAACAAACATAAACCTGTAATTTAACTGCTTGGAATGAAACACATAACCATCGGAAACACATCAGGCCACTGGGAAACCTATTATGGTATAAAATACCATTAACGTTTTGACGGAAACACGCATTGCAAACAACAACAGCAAAACAAATATTTTTCTTATTTTCATTTGATTCTCTCTTAACCCATTCGAATCCAGGGCGATGAGGTGGATAGGCGGGACTTTATAGGGAATGAAGGAAAGATTTTGGTTTTTGTTCAGAATGGGTTTCGGAACGAGCATGTTCGCTTTCGGATGACAATTCAGGCTGAGGGTATATGCGTCATTATAAAAGTTTGTATGAGAGAAGCTTTGTAATGAGAATAATCACAAAGTGAAAAATATTGTAACGCGGATGGACACAGCGTTGCTAGGTAACTGACCGTTAAAACCTCGCGACCGAAAACACGCAAGGCAACAATGGGGTGCGGCGATTTCTATGTGGTCGGCGCCATGACCGTTGCTATGCGATCGCTCAGTAAACATGTTTTCTGCGTGGTCAGTGCGGAAGCTATATAACGAGTGTTAGAGACAGAACATATGTCAGTGTTTGAGTGTATTTGAGAGTGTTTAAGTGACAGCCACGGGAAGTTCGTCGTGTGGAGACTTGGCGTGTGATTTGAAGATTTTATTTATGTGTAACATTTGGAGTGATTTGAAATACTAGTTCCTGTGTTTCAGTTGCATTACCAGGAAAAGACTAGTGTGAGCGTGTACCTGTGAATTACGAATGTGTGTAAATCAGCGGTAGAGCTGTAATTTGAGCGTAATTAAAAGAGTGTGTAACCAAAGTACTAATAAATCCAATTATCCAAACTAGAACCCGTCATTTCGTCACACGTACCCCCTACACGTGACACTGTCTTTACAGGGGTCTCTCTCGACAAAATTTGGCCTGAATATCAGGCCCAGTATTAGGGTAAGAGTAAAGCCCAGGACAATAATATGTAACTCTTCTCTCAATCGGCATAGATGAGGCTATGGTGTGCTTCATATGGACAGTTGAAGATAATTCATCTAAGGGGATACACATTTTATGTGAACAGCTGATTTATAACTTTCGTTGTTCAACGATGCTCCTTCAACTCTTTGCAGAGTTGAGTGAAGTGGAGCATGAAAAATATTTTTGAATTCTGCGGTAGTGGTTCGGGAACAATGCTGAAATGTATCTGGAAATGATAACGAAGAAATACAAGAAGATAACCGTAGTCGGGCTGCGAACAGGGTATGTCATGAACAGAAGCCGAGTTCGTTTCTGCTGCACCAACGTAGCTGATGAAGTGAAACAGAAGTAGAGCCACTGCGCTCCACATGACATTCCCCGTTACGCAACAGCCGCGTTCGTGAGGGCCTGCATCTACATTACAGGTCTGCCTGCTTCTGACACCCGCTTCAATACGGAAGTGTCACGCAAGATCTCTTTCCTACAGCGTGGATTTAGTTTCTCACAGCGATTTTTACGATCGATTCTATCTACTGGGCTACAACGACGTGTTGAATTCCACCGGATTACACTCTGTTATATCCCAGAAGTTTGCCGCGCCATAACTCAAGCGATCAGTCGCTGGTTTCCCATCGCGGCGGCCCGGGTTAGATCCCGGGTCTGGTTAAGTGGGATTTATGGTGGACAAAGTGGCACTGGGGCGGGTTTTCTCCGAGTACTTCGGTTTCCCCTGCCAATCTTCATTCCACCAAATTCTTCATCATCATAATCACCCGAGGCAAGTACAATAGGCCAATCAGTGGCCGCCGTGCCGAGTGGTCCCAGTTGAACTCCACCCACCATTAAGCGAAATAAATGTCCCAGAAGTTAGAACTGTTCATTCCTTGAAGTTTCTCAACCAAAATTTTAAACGAATTTTTTCTTCCCCCATATGTGTTGCGTATGTCCTCCGTATCATCCAAGCCAGCTCACCATTAGAATATTACGTGTGTAGACGTCGATAGGGGATTTCTGCCGTTAGAAATAATTTGTATAATCCCAAGAGGCGAGCAATTCTTAAACGGTGTGCTGCGAAATGAGGGTGTGTCGCCATATTCTGAATTCAAATGCCTCTCTATACAGGAGGGGTGTTAATAGTTCAGTCTGTAGAGCGGCGCGATACGGGCTGGACGGTTCGGTTTCGATTCCTGGCAGTAGAAAGTAATTTTTCTCTTCTCCAGTGTCCAGACCGGTTCTGTGACCTACCCAGCCTTCTTCCTTAACGGATACCAGTGAATGGTGGAGTTCACCTCAACTCCACATACCACTGCATGGTGACAACCTTACCATTTGTCTTTTCTATCTCTCAGTATAATAGTTCGCCAAATATGACAATATCTTGTTGAGCCTTGATTTATTATCAGTGTTAGACAGTTATTAACAGACATATGTTTTACATTGTCAACTGTAAGGGTGACCATAAACGGGTTTTGGATTTGTAAATAGATTTATTGACCACTTACAGGTCGTAACTATAGATAACTATAACCCTATCGCTATTTCCGTACTTTACAATTCACTAGAGCACACAATATAGTGTTCTAAGTGTTACTAGATGTTTCCTGGTAACGGATCTAAGAATTGCTATTACTTTGCCTCCGAGCTCAAGTCCTGGCTTCACAGGCTCCCGTACAGAACTGATTAAGCTCTAACATTGTTTTTGCTTACATCTCAGCACGAACCACGTAGAAAACACAGCTCTTCCATTGTTGTAGTCAAACTGTATTAATATTAAGAATCTGCTACTTAGCAACGGGAACGTGTTTACATAGCCCTTGTCTAAAAACGACCCTGGTATATCCACCCATCTCGCGGTCGTTTCATAGGAACGGCTCTACAAGCTTCAATATACTCCAATTTTCAGAGTAACTCCTGTTTATGTTTTTATTCATAGTTAGCACCATTTATGACTTCTAAATATCATTAAGCTCCTACATATTTCTATGAACCACTATGCTTACTACAAGAATTATATAAACGTGCTTAATAACAGTTTACATACGCACATGCTTAGCCTTACAGCAGCATGCAGGCCTGTGAGACTGGAACAGGCGGCTATTATTTTAGCGTGCCTTTACGTGGAAAACACTGAGCAATCTACGGAGATATAACCGAATTTCACACACACACACACACACACAAACACACAGCGTTACACGTAACCCTCTGCCACCGCCACGTTTGCGATGTTTCGCAATATAGGCATATGCAAACCCAACCGGAATTCTGTTCCAATTTGGAATAATAACATGAAATAATATCACAATGGTTTTCATTACAATTCCACTTCCTGGATCACTGTTACAGTAAGTGAATTTAACGACTGGATTTTAGAGAAGGACAGTTCATGCTACAGCCACACGATGTGAACATATAGAGGCAGACGTGACTAGCGGCTGAGGCAGCAATGCGCGTCTGTGGTTACTTCTGTTGCTACTTTAATTTGAAGCGAGGCCGAATTCTGAGGGCCTGCTTGTGACATTGCACACAGACCTACAAGTAAAGAGGAATGAACACTGTAACGCTTCTCGGCACAACGAACATGAAACGAACGCAAAGCGTAGGTCAAACCAAGTCCGTCAGTTCTCTTGATAGAGATAACTCAACCGATTTCGATGAAATTTGGTATTGTGGACAGGCATTAAAATTCGTTCGAAGAGTTTAACGCTTATGTTTATTGTGATCTAATCAAATAAACAGTTCTCGATTTTCGTAAACAAGATGAAAACAATCATCAACAGAAGACAACAGAAGAGGAAGGTCTTATACCGTTAGGGTAGTTAAACAAAAAATGAGTTTTGGCAGGATATAGTATATCAAGCATGGGAGAAATGCATAGAAAGTACGTAATTATAGCAGCAGGGAAAGGACCATTTGGAAAACCCAGACCTGCACATAACTGGAATGACAATATTAAAATGGATCTTAAATACAGGCCTTTATACATGATGGGCTGAAATGAGTTTTAACTTTCTCAAGACAGCCTTGTAGGTCATTGGTGGATGTATTTGGACAAGCACTTTGAGTAATACACCTAAAATAAAGAAAATGTTTTAGGAGCATTAATTTAAGTACTTACTAATAACGAGCTTCTGTTTCCATAAAACGGAGACAGTACTGATCAGCTCATTAAATGTCAAACCCCCCCCCCCCAAAAAAAAAATAAAAACCTGCAGCGAAAGCTCGTTGCATAGCAGATTGATCTGATAGGAAACACCTGTTTAAGCAAGAACATTTATAAGGGAATTTAGGTGGAAGAGTTCCTGATGTACCAGGCTACAATGGTTTTGATTGGCTCACAGAGTAAGCAGCGAGATTTCTGGGAGAATGGAACAGAGTTATTCATACGAGAGTCCCAATTCACAGAGGCCTGAGATGTGGCCCACGTACCTTGACAGCCCTCTCTGCACTGAAGCTGCGAACTCGGGATGGTCCAGGTCATGATGATGATTATGATGATGACGATGATGATTCTGAGCAGCCAATAACATGCCTGGGTACTGCTTCGGGGGCGTGGCAGTGGGCGGTGTTTGAGGTGTCTTGAGGCCGAAGCGCAAGACAGCATCAGTCTTCCGAATAGTCGCACAAGATTCAGAACCCCCCCCCACTTTCACTGCCACATAACCTGAGGCATTCTCTAATTATATAACAAAGTCTCCTAGCAATTAGATCATAGATGAAGTCGAGGCTTATGTGAGTTTGTAACATTAAGTGAGCAAGGCTAAGTGCGTTCTTAGGTCGATAAATTTCCCTGGAAGAATAAAGTCACTTTTACAAAAACGGACGAATGTGGTCGGTTCCTGATCAGTCAGTATGGAACGAACGTATTGAAGTGAAAAGTGGCTGTAGTTGTCATCTGTTTCCGCGCCTGCGCTGTCTAATCTCTGATTCGCTTACTGCTTACGGGAGTGAGTGCCACTGTCGTGCCGACTATGAAAACGAAAGTGCAGAAAAAAGGAAGAAGAAAGGAAAAAATCGAAGAAAGAATAAAGCAAGTAGGAAACAATGAAAAAGAAAACATTTATTTGAGTTACTCTTGCTTAATTTTAAGTTGCAACTGTAATCATTTTTTTCCTTGGCACTACAGCCCCAGTGGGCGTAGGCCTACCTCCATGAACTTCTCTGTTCACTTCGGTTTTTCTAGATCTTACACGTTAGGTAGGACTCCTTGGGCGGGTGATCAGCTCGTCGCAAGCCCTCTACCTGTACACAAACACAGAAAAACGCACACACACAAACTAAACATCCATGCCCTGAGTGGGATCCGAACCCACGATCCCGGCTTCCGAACGAGCGAAGACAGTACATGCCTTAGACCGCTCGGCTACCGTGACCGGCACTTTAATCACTTAGGCAAAATAATTGTCAATGTTAATTACTTAATTTTTATATGATGCTTATATTTGCGACTTTCAGTATCCGTGAATGTTTCTGGGCCGAGGGGGGGGGGGAGGCGGGAAGTATAACCAGAACACGTTCTTCAGTAAGGCGACATTGCCGCACGAGATGATACACGTAGACACTCCGGCGCACATAGTAAGAAATGCGCAGACTCAATATGCAGCCAAAGGATGTGACCCAGTAGCATTCGGTTTCGATCCCTGCAAGATGACGAAATCAGTAATGCCACCAACCAGCAGCTTTCATCTGTGAATGATCCTGTAATCAGACTGCCCAAATTCTACGTAGTGAGAACTCCCAACAATCGAGATATCTGCTACAGATTACAAATACCAAGGCAGATTTGTCTTAATAACAAGAGTTGATCGGACGGATAACCAGAATAACAACAATTTGTCCCGTATGTGGGACAAATTTCCAATTTTGTTTTTGTTTCACTTACAAGATTTAAATAAGCTGACCCTCCCCAACACGCATGCGTACACTACACAGACAAAAACAAACCCTACGACGCACCTTTAGACCCGAGTTACACTGAGGGGACCACATGGCCTCGTTTGCTGGTATACTTCCAGGAGATTCAGCAAGTCTGTTCACAAAGCGGCCTTTCACCGCAGAGGCAGGGTACCTGGTTCAAATCTCTGTCTTGTTACCGACTATCCTGGCTGATGTTCCCGTGGGTTTCCTTGGTCTCTCAGGAAAAAATGAAATTATCTACCTATGGCTCTACAGGCCTTGTGGGCATTGGCCACTTTTCAGTTTCTGTACACAGTCGGTAGGACTCCTTGGACGGCGTATCAGGACGTTGCAAGGCCTCTACCTACATGCAGAATAAACGCACACAGACATCCATGCCTCAAGTGGGATTCGAACCCAAGGTCCCAGTGTTCAAGAGACGGAGGACGGTTCATGCCTTAGATGGTGCGGCCACTGTGATCGGTAAAATTCAATTGTAATAACTTTAAATAGGACATTATGTCTCCTTGCAAATCCTTATCAAGCGCAGGATTTTGTACGTGAAGGCGTCGAAATAGTCACTTGGTTCCATAAAGTACTGACCCAAGTGACGTAATCTTAAATAAGCTAAAGCCTCACATTCACACAGGATATGTGTGGCTGTTTCAGTTTCTTCTTGACACCTCTAACAAGTGGGACTATCACTTAGTCCCAGTTTGAAGAAGTGTCCTTTGAGGTGACAGTGTCCTGTAAGTAGTCCCACCACCCTATCCAAGAAGCTCTTAATAACCACCACTTTGAGAACTTCAAATCCTACACATAAGACTTATATTTACAAATGAATTGCAATGGGTAAGTAAAAACAAGCAAGTCATATTCTTAAAAGAGCAAACAGGCAGCAGACAGTGTTCTGCTTACCGCTCGCCGCTTCTTTACCCGGCTTACTCTCTGACCCTGAAGAGGGAAACCGTACGTTCCTCCGAATCAACAGACTACATGAAATCACCACGCCATATCATCGCTGTAAGAACCACACATTCCTATAATTCTCACATTTTTGTGTGCTGACATGCAGACCAGCTGCATCAGTGTACGGACTTACTCGGTTCTGCAGCTCAGCTGAATTCTTGGTAGCGGAAGCATAGCATTCGATGCATCTAGAATCCCGAGTCATCGAAGGGTACGCCGGGAGTCTGCAAAAGACCCCTGGTTGAGGATCAAGGGGATGAACGAAATACAGATGTTACGTGCCAGGAAATTTACGAAAGCTAGTTTGAAATGACACGTAAAACCAGAACTCCCGCTCTATCCTTTCTCGTAGATACGCAAGCTAGTCATATCGGGGGGGG